>NC_081411.1:487093276-487250776 GCF_030272615.1 Cryptomeria japonica
TAAGATGTCGAGACGGAGCTCCCCTACAAATTTGAGCAAAAGTTGTTAGGACCAGGTTGAAAGTGTACTTGGTCCTCCGAAAAATCTGCGCACCGAAAAGGGTTTTTCTGTCTCTAAAAATGAAGCCTAAACCTGTAGTTACAGCTACACACCTGCAACCTACACATATAAAAGAGACAAAATGTTTTTGGGATTGGGGATTGGGGATTTGCCTTCAGGTCAAACCCCATTTTAGAATTAACCAAGTGATTGAAAATACTTGCAAGTAAATGAAAGGAAATATTTGAAGTAAAATTCACCTAAAGAGAGGATGCAAATGAAATGTTGATAGAATTGATTGAAAGGATATACAGAATAGAATGTCTTGAATGTTGATAGAGATCTCCTCTTCAATGGTTGAATTTTTGACTTGAATGCAACACCTATCCTTGAAAGGAGACTTGGAATGCTCAATGCTTGAATGCACTTTATGATCAACTTGTTGTCGCTTATCGTTGCTTTTCTCATGAATTTAATTTTTGCTTATTGGACTTCGCTTATACAAATAGGAGGGAAAATTATCCTTATATACTTGTCATTTAGGGGTTTTTAGCTGATTTTTCGGCTTAGGCCGACATAGGAAAACTTTTTTCCACTCAAAATTGACAAGCCCATTGCAGGATTTGATCAAGGGAAGCCCAAAATAGGGCAAGGACAGGGGTGCCATGCCCATGTCCTGCCCTAATTCAGGGTAGATAGTGATAGAAAGTAGTGCGGGGTGCAAGTTTCAGGTGTTTTGAGCATGTCTTGGGTCTCCAATCAAGCTTAGGGATTCATTCGCTAATGTGAAGACCCAAATGCAGTCGAAAATTGTAAGGTCGCAATTTTATGATGTTACAAAGCAATTTATTTAAGGTAGCATACATCCAAAAGACAAGAACATTACCATAATGAGATGCCCCCAAGAAAGGAAAAATCAAAAGATAATGGTCACAAAACATAAAAAACACATAAGGGATCCACTAACTCTGGGGTCGGTATGTTCTTATGATAAATAATGTATATCATGAATATCTATATTATATTGACCTCATCCCCCAAAAGTACTGGAACTACAAACACAATGGAAGAAGAGCACATGTGTGTTTTGAGTCAACATGGAAGAGACCAAAAGAGATCTCAACATTTTACATCTAAGTAGACAACACAAGGGACAAAATATAGAAGAATTGAGATACAAATAGAAGAATGCCACAACATATTCAACCTCTTTATTACCTTGCACCAATAGAGTAACAAGGATCATATAAAGAGAACCTTAAAAAAGCACATCATGGGGGAAACACATTACAAACAAACAAGAGATGATCTACGACATGAATGAATCTAATCAAGCAAATCATCTACCTCCCAATCTTGTTAAACATTATTTTGGGAAGGCGAACAAGATGCAATATTAGAAACATCGAACATGATAGATTGATCTATTGCAAGTTCCAAACAAGGGTCATGCTCTAAATATGAGTCACTTTGTTTGTCACTAGGAGCTAGGGTTAATGCTTTTGAAATATGTGAAGATGGATAATTATTAAAATCAATAAGCTCATACATATCAGCAGAATAATTACAATCAACATTGTTAGAATGAACAACATCATCATCCATTTCATCATCTAGATTAATAAAAAATAGGATCAAACACAAAAAGAGCATGAACCATTATTTTTCATGACCATTTTTAATCCTCATAATTTAGGCTAAACTTCCTCCCTAGTGTTGGTTGAAGGCTATACAAATAGGATCAAATTAATATTTGGTGTCTTCGAGGAGGAAATGGTTTGGGATGCAAGCTCATGAGCCTTAGAATGACATATTTGTTAGCATTCTCTTGCACAATGATTCCTTTTAGTTTTAGTTGAGGTTTGTGAAGGTTCAAGATCAATGGACACAGGCTACTTTTTTTCCTTTGACGAAGGAACGGGAGATGCCACCTCTTTGCAAGTGTTGTAAGTAAACCCTTGTTTTCTTATTATTGGGCATGTATAGGAGAAACCTCAATCCATAGGCATCAATGCAAACTTTACCTGCATCATCTAGCTTAGGTCTCAAGTGCATAGTCTTTAGGAATCGCTCTCAAGACTGCAAAACATCCAAATCCTCCTGAAAATACATCGATTCCACACATGTCAATCATAAGCTCTAGTTGCATCCATCCTAATCAACCTATCTAGGTACATAGTTGACTATCTTATCGACTCTTCAAAGATTACATCAATCTCATTGAGCCTCTATTAGTTGGCTATCATTGATCATGATGTCAACTCATCTATCCAACATATCTAATCATGCAACTATCTTATTCAAAATCCCAAAAAAAATGTTAAAATAACCACAAAACACAAAAGCACTAAAACACCTTGAAAATATGCTAATATATCAAACAAATGTGCTAAAAAAATTAGATGTGCTAAACAACATCACAGAAGTGCTAAAACACCATGTAGAGGCACTTTTTTAACAACTACGCTAAACTATCATTTGAACACACTACATAACTTAATGAATGCACTAAAAAGTTCATATGCACTAAACAAAATATTGAATGCATTGAAATAACAAGCATATGTGCTAGACTAATGCATGTGCTAAATGAAATAAAAAATGCATGAAAGGAATTATCATATGCGCTATATAAATGAAAGCACCAAAAGATGCAATCAAAGTGCTAAAATAATTATCAAATGTGCTAAAAGAAATTCAAAAATCGCGCGATCTGAAAATTAAAAAAAGTTACCTAAAAACGCATTAAATAAACTGTACAAAGAGAGTATAGGGGTACCTATCAGGGGACCGTAGTCGGTTGATCTCTCGTATTTGCGGATGCGCTCAAATCGATGACTATGGTAGGGTATCACCATGGTGGCAGTTGGTAGCACTATAATCTCAACAAATGGCTCTCCTCAAATCACTCTCAAAGTTCGAGTGTGAAAATGAGTTGGAAGTGGGACCCTAATTTTCCATATATACTTTAATTTGGCCTAAGTGGAGGTATAATGGTAATGTGGTGCTAGGAAATATTTTTATATTGGAGACATCTTTTTCACACAGTTCTTCATCCAAAAAATTTCTAACTATCGTGAGATTGCTTGTTTCACCAAATTTTTTAAAATTTATCACCAATCGATCTCCCGAGGGGGCAAACGATTAATATCAAAATGATAGGGGAAAACCAAGACTTGATTTATTATTCCTTGAAAAAAAATTGTTCCAACATTGTCTCAAAGAGGGAAAAAATGTATACACTTAAAAATGGCCAAGGATAAGGCCTGCTAATGGGCTTCTGAGGGCTAATCCTCAGAGGAATGGTGAATCAAGACAAGAATGGGCCCCACTAGATAAAGGTTGGACTAAGGTTAACTTTGATGGTGCTTTGAGGGGTAATCCAGGGGTCTTTGGAGTTAGGGTGATATCTCGGGATGATTGTGGCAATATTCTAGCCATAGGAGCTAAAAGATTGGTGGATGGATCGAACAATGTTGTTGAGTGCCAAGCGGGGTTAGAAGCCATTCTCATGGCTAAGAAATTGGGAGTGAAGAAACTCCATTTGGAGGGAGACTCTCAGATTGTAGTGAATGGGATTGCTAGAGGTCGATTAGAGGCATGGCACTTAGACAAGTACGTTCGAAGAATGAAACTTCTTTTGTGTGGGTTTGAAGATTTTAAGGTGACCCACGTTATTAGGGAAGCAAATGTGGAAGCTTACAAGCTTTCAAATGTGGGAGCGAATGGCTCTTTGGAAAATAACTTTAGATTATTCGAGGACTTTCAAAATAGTAGTTCTCATGATTTTGGTTGCATTGCTTAGTCTTAGGAAAGTGAACCCGAGTTTTTTTTTGAAATGACTATTTGTGTCCCTAGACTTGTGGGAAGTTATGGTCCTCGTGGATTGTGATCTACGATGACGTTGCATGTGGCCTAGTGGTGATGGGTGATGATGGAGGCAATTGCTGTGAAGGCTTGGTGATGATGCATGGTTTTTTTTTGCGATTCATGTGGAGAAATCATGTCATGTGATGGTGGTGGCTTTTTAAGGCCTTGATTTTGGCTCCCTGGCATTTTGCAGTGGCTGGTTTTTTATGGTGGTTGTGTGTGTAGGTTTTGGTGCAGATGCAAGTTAGGATGGAGGCAAATTTTTCCTTGATGATGGATGGGCAAATGCCTTCTTTTCATGGCCTGATCTCAAGCAACAGGTTGATGAATGTCTTCAGGGTGGATGGAGAGTAATTTTGGAGGGTAGTGAGGTTGATGTTAGGGGAGGAATTTCTAGTGTCTGATTGTCGGCCTAGAACTAACCTTGATATCTCATTGTTGTTTGTTGCCTTGGCCTTGCTGGTGGGAAAGTTGGTGGAGGAAGTGCAGCGGGTCGCATCTTTGGTGCTGAGACCCAAATGGGTGGGTGGTTTGAAGGAAGTGGTGGCTCGAGATGCTATTGGCAAAGGGCTGAAGTTGATGGAAGGACAGTGGCAGAGGATTGGCGTCGAAGTGGGGGAGCTGCAGCCATTTGTAATTTGGTCAGCTTCTCGACTGGTTGATTTGCAGGTGAACGCAAGGAAGGGATGGAGAGAGATTGTGCAGTATGTGCATGAGTTGGGGCTGACTGAGTGAGTGAAGATTCACAGGAAGGTGACCCCAATTCGGTTTGAGGCTCCTTTGGATGAGGATGGGAGGCATATAGTTCGCCATTAGATTTGACAAAAGCAGGTGAAGGAGGTGGAGCACGGCTCGTTGTGTGGTGGTAGGTCGGGAACAGTGCTAGGTGGAGGGAGTGAGATGCAAGATGCAGGGCCCGGCTGAGGTATTCCTAACTTTTCAAGGGAGGAGGCCTTGGGATGGTTTCGGTAGATAGGTCCTCTAGGCCAATTGGGTTCTTTTTTGTGGTATATGTGTATGTATGTTGGTTTTTGGTATTTGATGGCTCTGTAGGTCTGGTTTCTTTTTTGGGTTCCTTTGTTGTAATAGGGGTGAGACCCCATGTTGTGGTAGACTATCTATCTGCTTTTTGGATGTAAATCTTTCCTATTTTAAGCAATATATTATCATGGTTATCGATAAAAAAAAAATGGCCAAGGATAATTAAATAAAAATTTATTATTGATTTAATGCATTTATTCCTCTATTAAATAAATATATTGAAAATTTTATTTATTTGATTCATTGGTCCTATTCCTCTAAATCAATTTATTAATTATCTCCACAAATTCTTCTAAAGTTCTCCTTGATTAAATAATTATATATTATTTAATTAATTATTTATTCAATCTTAATTCCACATCATCTCGCCATATCATCTTGCCATCTCACCATTATGTAGCTAAGGAAATTAATTTTTCATAATATTTAAAATTGCCACATTATTCTCAACGTCTAGTCCTAGTCAATAGGAGGAGGAGACTAAGGTGTCCTCCTACTTCCTATATTCTCTCCACTAGTCCTAAATATTTGGAAGAGGTTTTGTCCACCTCAACCTAGTCAATATCCACTTGTCCTATAATGCTTGGATTATCACCAACTGTCCTATATTCTTGGATTTTCATCTCTGGTCAAGATGATCATAGTGCCACTTGTACTCTTCTTCCACCTCCTTATGCATCCCACATGTGTAGGAGGAACATCTTCCTCCTTTCTCTCTCAAACTCTAACCAATCATTCCTACCCATTTATCTATCAAGATTCACTCTCAACCATTGATCCTTGCCACATAGGATTTTTCTCCTACAAAGTCTATAAAAGAAGCATTTCTCCAACGTTTTGGTGTGAGTTATTATCAGCCAATCAAGCAATTTTAGAGAAAATCCATCATTTTGAGCATTTAAATAGTGTTCCTTTCTCTTATAGAATAACATTTTATATCATTTTCATTATCATAGCATTGAATTATCCATCTTAGTTGAATATTGTATCTTGCATACCACAGTCCATTTATCTTTGTCATCTTGAAGAAAACTAGTGCAATTTGAGAGCAAATAGTCTAGCAAACAAGAGCAAAAGGTGATAGGACACAATGAGACAACAAATGGAGGTTTACTTGTGGGGCCCAAACCCTGCTTTTTACTAGTTTTTCATCATCCTAGTGTAGGTCTCGAGTTCACAAAGTAGCGCATACAATGCCTAGCTTAGCGCATACAATGCCCAGCTTAGCGCATACCGTTCTTATTTTAATGCATTTGTGCAAAATTTCTAGCACCTTTAGGCATCATTCTAGCGATCATGGTCAATCTTTTATCACATTCATTACATAGTGTCATGCATCTATTGTGTAGAGTCATGCATTCATAAAGAAAAGTAGCGCATACATTTCATATCGTAGCACATTTGTAGAACATAATATCAAATTTGTGTTATAGTTTAGTGCAATTGTAGTACAATTTAGCGCATTTGCATAGGCTTTTAGCACATCTATTTTAGATAGGTATATTAAATGCAAGTACATATGATCATCGATGACTAAAAAAGTGAAACTACTAACTATTGTCTTGCAAGGTATTTTAATTGCATTTAGACAACTATCTTAATTAGGGATTATGTAATGACATATTTGTTTCACATAGTTTAACTAGGAAACTAATTTAAAGCATTTAGAAAAAAAAATTGCATCTTTGTCTTTTTAAATAGCTACACATAGATTAATATAAAGGGTTAATAAATCATTGTTTTTTATGTTTGCACAAAGTGATAAGTGATTATTCTCTCCCCTTAACAGGGTGATCAAAAAACTAGATTCGCTTTTTAGATTGTTAATACCCATTAGAGGGCCTGCCTCCTGAGTAGCCCATAAGGCCAAGTGAGAGGGAACAACCCAAGTGGAAATGAGGCTAAGGCCAAGTCCTTCAAGCTACTATAAATAAATTCACTTGTGAGGAAACTCATACTATGTCATACCAATGTCAGTCTCCCACGGTACCCATAGTGGTGTGTAAAAAATTGCAAGGGATGGGAGGCCTCTTTTTATAAAGAGGGAAACGTCACATGTATGGCCACCTAAACGAATGAACTTACTAAAAACCTTTGTTATTAGAAGCCCAAAACCTTCTATCTATTGGTGCAGGAGGTCAAACCTTTGAAGTGGTCCACATTTTCTTGGTTTATAGTAGAGACAACAATTCCTTTATTGGAATCTAGAACTTGGTATGCTTGAGAAATGAGTGTCATGGTGGGAGAGCTACTGCTACCAAGTTCCTAGGCTATCCATTGTAAATAGGTACAGTAGGATTAATTTCCAATTGGGATCTAACAAATATTGTCCTAGCCAGCCACTACGATTGTGCTTGTCTTTTATTTTTTATTTTTCAAATAAACACCGTGTCTTCTGTGTTTGTTGTGTTTTCTTATCAAATTAGAAAAAAAAATCATCCCTAACAAACATTAGACAAACAAAAGGATAAATACAGAAAACTTGAGGAGAAACATAGAAAAAGCTCAGGGATAATATCAAAGAAATTCAAGGGATTAGCAGAAAATTGGCTAATGCCCTTAAAAACATTAAGTAATTTGTCTATTTTTTGTTTTAGCTGGATGTTGTTGGTTTTGTTGGGCTTTTTTACTGGCTTTTGCCCAATACTTTGTTGTTTTTTTGCAGAATGTCTTGTCTTGTTTCTTAATGCTCTTTTCTTTTAAGGTTCTTTTGTAAAGGGTTTCGGGGTCCCTTGAAAACCTGTTTTTTCCGTAATAAAAAACATAGAAAATTGTCAAAGAAAACATAGTTTAGTGCTTTTGAAACTAGAACAATGCATTTATGTCACACTTTAATGATTTTAAAACCTATAACCGTGCATTTGTGTTACAGTTAGCACTTTTGTAACCCATAACAAAGCATTTGTTAAATAATATAACACATTTATTAAACATTTAGTGCATTTCTTCACCAGTATAGCACATTTGATCACTCTTGTAGCACATATAAACTAAACTCTAGTGCATTTGATTCACAGAGTGGTGCATCTAACTTATAGAGTACCACATTTTTCATTTATTATAGCATATTTTCTCAATTGTTTAATACATCCACTCTAGCGCATTTGCAATAGAGAGCATCTCTAGAGGTGTTTGAGAAAAACAAAAAATAGATTCAGATACCCTTTTTCCAATAGATTATGATAAACACATACTCAGTCTATTGTAAAAAATAAAGGTATTTTCAATCACAAATTCACTTTGGGGTAGAAATCAAGACATACTCTAGTGCTTTCTAGATATATAACACTTCTTTATTGATTTAGTTCTATTATCAGGATTTTATCATCCTCTTAGTCTAAGAACTATAATCAAAATCCTGGCAAAGTTAGTCATATTCATCTCGATATTTATCATCTCCTAATTTGACTTTCTTTGATATCACTATTTATCAATAGTCCGAGATTATCCATTTGACACAAGATCAAAATTGCACTTTAGAAAAATTGATAAAAACCTTTTGTTGGTCTAAAACAAACAACAACCATTGATATACCAATGTATACTATAGAATTCAAAGACTCTCATGTGATTGAGACAAGAAGTCAAAGAGGAATCCGAGAAACCATGGATTTATTTACAAAGGGAAAAGGAAAAGATCCTAAATATGATTCAACATATTTCTTTGGTGAGAGTTCAAATCCTTTTTTTGACAATGATAGTGACTATGAGACCTCTAGTGATATAGATGAAGCACATGTTCTTGAGGCAACATAGGATCCTAAATTTCACTAACTTATGGAAAAAGTGATGGAGAAAGATAGAGAGAAGTATTTTGTTCACCTTGAACATCAAGTGTCAAACTTCCATCCAACTTTGATCTTTCAAAATTGAAAGAAAGAACTAAAAGTGAAATAAATGCCAACACAAATATCAATGTCAATGTGTATGACAATACCAATGATAAAACAAATAATGGTATCAATAAAGATGATGCAAACACAAGAACTAAGATCAAGAAGGATAAAAATCCTCTAGTGAATCTTTTGAGTACACTTTGCAACAAATTCAATATCTACAAACACAACTTTCCAAGTTATAATTAGGATCATCACCTAAACAATATACACTTGAGGATATATCTCCTTACAAATTCGACAAAAGCTTGGTGATGTTACCCTTTCCCCCAAATTTCAAAGTTCTAAAGTTTGACAAGTATAAGGGGAAAGGTAATCCACGTGATCACATCAAAGAATTTTGCACATAATGAGACCTATCTAAATCAACTCTTTTCTAAGAGTTTGGGTGGCCAAGCTATAGAGTGGTTTTATCATTTGCCACTAGGAATTAAATCATTTGATGAATTGGTAGACAAGTTTATTACACATTTCTACTACAAAATTGAGCAT
The DNA here is from genome assembly GCF_030272615.1 of Cryptomeria japonica. Lineage (NCBI taxonomy): Eukaryota > Viridiplantae > Streptophyta > Pinopsida > Cupressales > Cupressaceae > Cryptomeria > Cryptomeria japonica. Next base: position 487,102,615 of record NC_081411.1, read on the forward strand.
GAGGTCTATATGTTAGACCTTTGCAATAGAAAACAATGAAATGGAGAATAATTCATTAATTTATTACAAAGGTGGAGACAACTCATCAACAAATGGCCCTATGATTTAATAGAGCAACACAAAATTGAGATATTTATCAACAATCTAAATGTTGAATTAAGTTACCAATTGCAACTCCAATGTCCATCTACCTTTCAAAAGTCATTGACAAAAGTCTTCTCATTGAGAAAGATTTGATAGAAAAGGGACAAATAAAAATTTACAAAGATAACACTGGTCCAAGTAATAACATGTAATGTCCCCATTTTTGGAGAGGAATTGATTAATTAATTTAATTAGTTAAGTTGTCCAAATTATTATTATTTTTCATGGATAGCTTAATTAATTATTTTAATTAATAATATTAAGTTAATTATTTATAAAGTTATCAAATAAATTAAAAAATAAAGATGACTTTATATTTAATTAATTTAATGGATTGACTAATTAAAAATTATATCATAAAGTCACCTCTAGAAGCTTCTAGAGATGGAATGAAAAAAAGTATAAAGGGGGATCTAACTGAAGCTTCAAAGCAGCTTGGTTTATTGAGCTGGATATTGATTGGAGTTTGTGGAACTGAGGGGTCTCTATAGATCTTCATCTTTGGGAACGAAAAACTCCCATAGATAGCATAACTGAGGGAGTGTAAGACCTTTCGAGGGGTTGTAGATGAGAGTGGGAGATAACTCAGTCTTCTACATTGTGCTTATTGAGTTTAAAACATTTCCATGGTGGATGGGATTCATGATATTTTCAGATTATAATTTGAATGCCCATAGCGTATCAATTTTAATTAGAGAAGGAGGGGGATATCATTAAAGAACATTTAGAAGTGAATTTGTGAGTTGTTGATTAAATTATAGGTCTGAAACCAAAATCGTATTCCTCCTCCAAACCCACGATTTGGGTCATATTACATCATTAACGCATCAAATATTCCTTAAGAGGTTACTAATAATTATGGTAAAGAGAGGTGATCCCTTTTGAGGGATTTTGAAGGTGTATTTGTGAAGTAATCAGTGACAGATTAGACGTGAAGCAAAATCGTATCAGACCCACTTTGCCATTCGATTTTGCTCATATACCTCTATTTTGGTCATTGATATCACTAAGAAGGAGGTGCCACATTCGGGGAGATTGGAAGATCATGTTGAAAGAAAAGATTGGAAGCTAACAAAAGACTATCAATCATTATCAGTCCATTTTTTTATAGCAGGGGCAATTTTTGAAGACAAGATCGATCTACTGATTAGAGGCTACAAAATCTATGATATTACTTGCTTCTTCAAGTATTGAGTTAGGCAATTCATAATTGGGTTCATTATCCAACATTTCATGCACTTATTTTATAGTTGAAATATCAATGGTTGTCATAAGTTCTCATAATTTCTGAGTACTAAGTGAATAAGATTTGATCACTAGTATTGCATTGTAATGTCCTATTTGAACATCATTTGAAATAAGAAAGGAAGGAGTAAGGTTTGCATCTTGGTACATGGATTTTTGAGGTTGTATGTCAACTGTTTGTTATAATGTTATCTAGTTGTAAGTTCATTATTGTGGGTCTAATTTAATATAGCACATTATAAAACAGTTGTTTATGCACTCTTAGAAATCATTCTATCATTAGTAGTCATTTATAGTTGTGCAATCATGAGAAATATGTGGCTGCTAACATCTACAACAATCTAAAAACTTCTGAGACAACATATAAGCATAACATGCAAAACTCAAAACCACATAACACACAGATTGGAAAGTCAAATTGACATCAAATATTCCTTGTATTTTAGTCAATACACTACAGGGGATATTTTAGTGGTATCATAGCCAAGATATTGTCATATTGTGATTGATGAGTGAAAGGGAAATCAGGTATTACAATAGGGAACAACAAAGACAACAATATAATAACCCATAGGTACCTGAAGTTGAGATATTTTCATAAGGTTTGAGAGAGAAAGAAAAAGATAAAGCAGCTCCAAACATGGTTGAGGATGATAAGGATGCTAGAATAGAACGCAAGTTCGATACTATGATTGATATGATGTCATGATTGATGGGAAAAATGGAACAAACACGCCATAATCAGCAACCTAAACAAAATCAAACATATAATTCAGGAGAAGATAGTGGTGTTTGTGGGAGCAGTAGCCACATTGAGGTAGAAGGAAGAGAAAGGACAATTAATCAGCATGATACGTACACTAGAGGATCAGCCTCTAGACCTCTTTTCCCTACCTTCACACCATGGGAAGAACAACCATAGGTTGTTGCCCCTGTACCTTATGCGGATGAAGCACAACAAGCCTATCTAGAATATACCACTTTACTATCTGAATTGAGAGATATGTGGTCATTCAATCAGTTCATGAACCAAAGGAGTAGGAGAAATGGAAGGAGAAATGGAAGGAGAAATGATTATCATACTCTAACATGAATTGATTATCAACATACTCTAGGAAAGATAACCATGTCATATTTTGATGGGAGTTACAAAATTACATCAAGAGCATGGGTACAAAAGTTGGATAACTACTTGTCATTGAGATTGATGCCCGAAGAGGATGCTATCAGATTCACCACACTACATTTGGAGGGTGTTGCTCATTAGTGGCAGTGTCATGGATTAACCACACTTGGTCATTTACACATCACCACTTGTAGTGTCGTAAATTGTACACCCTTGCTAGGGTGGTAAAATCTCACACTTAGGTTAGCACCCACCTTAATGTGTTTTCATCTTGCATTATTATTTCCCTTTAAGCATTTAATTAATTAATTTGACTAAATCTAAAGTCATATTTCATCACTTCACACATTATAAAATTGGGCCCTTTACCCTAAGTGTGCCCCTTTTTATTTTATTCCTCCAATAAATAATTTAATCATAAACCCTAATTATATCCTATTTCTACCTTTAAGCCCCAATTTCAGATATCAAAACACCTCAAAATCAGTTGTAACTTTGGGATTCGCTCTAATATCATCATATCTAACGACCCTAAAAATTTGGTGAAAAGTTGGTTGGACTGTGTGCGTTCCCACCACGGTCCTCGACTTTTTTCTTGAAATTCTGGGAGCTCAATTCTATGATATTATAATGCTTAACCCCAAAATATTGGTGGGAAATTCAATTCCTAGGTTGGCCTAAAGGCAAAATTAAGTCGAAATTAAGATCTAGGGTTTCATACATAAGAGCTATCTTTTTTCATTTGAAGGCATCTGAGAAATAGAGGAAAAGGTTGTTGGAATGAGCATAAGGAGCCTTCTATGTAGTGAAAAAGAAGCCTATGTAGAGTCTTCAACAACATTCAATAATATTCATCAAGCATTTGTTAAGCATTCATTATCAATTAGGAGCCTTGAAGACATTAAAGAATAATATGAGATCTAGTGGCAATATCTCTCCCTTGGGGATTGGTATGATTTCATGTTATTTTCATGTCTTTGTATGAGCTTCCTTACATCAATTTGCATATCTGTGCTCATGCTTTAGATAATTTAGTATATTTGGTTTGAAGCATTGTCATTTACATTCACATTTACATTTAGGGTTTACTCTCATGCGTAGGGTAGCTCTAATTTCTTATCATTTAGGATCTTGCATACACACAAGGTTCTAGCACACACATTTTTAGTACATTATCAGGTATTTATGGAGGTGGAAATCATCAACACAGGGTTTTGACAAAGGCAAAACCCCATACAGCCACCCAAACCTTCCCTTTTCAGTTGTAGGTGCAGAAAGAGGTACCCAAAGGCACTTTCAACTCAACAAAGGCACAGGAACCACCCAGAATCATTAGATATGCCCTAATCTGCCTAGGACAGGGGCATGGCACCTTGGTCCTGCCCGAGACAGTGGTTTGGTGCCATGGTCCCTCTACTTTTTAGTGGTTTTTAGCAAGTTGCATCTTCAGGATGTCAAATTTACAGTGTCTCAATTGCAGCCTCCCGTCTGCAGAAACAGGACAGTGGTGTGGAACCCTAGTCCAGGTCAGTTTTGTTCAATTTGCAGCATCAGGTACACATCTAAAATCCTCCCCCTTTCATGCTTTCAATATCTCAGTTTCAGATCTGCAAGTTTGTTTAATTTCAAGTTTATTTATGCTTCATTCTTTATCTCCTAGTCTAGTTGATTATTCAAACCCTAGTTTTTCTCATCTTTTGCAACAAGAGGAATAAAAACCCTAAGAGATATTCCTTGGCTCTCTATTTCTCACAATAATTAGCCAAAGTGATCTATCTCCCTAGGCTCTTTTGTATTCCCAATGTGTTGGCAAAAGTGGGATTAGGTCCTAGACACTCGATCTCGCTTTTCCCACCCACACACCACTTATGCAGAATTGATGGACAGGTTGATAGAGAGATTTGATCACAAGGATCTGGAGATGTACTTCATAGAATTAGCACAGCTAAAATGGGTGGGTAACTTGGAGACATATATTGGTGATTTTTAGAGATTATCAATTATGGTACCTAGCATTAGTGAAAGAAGATTGGTTGTCTTGTTCATGGAAGGATTGATGGAGCCACTAAGAGGCTAGTTGAAAGCCTTTGACCCACCTACACTACAAGAAGAAATGAAGAAAGCAAGGAGAATGGAGTTTGCAACCCCTAGAAACAAAGTTCGCATAAAGAAACTCCTTCTACCAGCAATGAGAGTCCTCAACAAATTGTTGATAAGAAAAAAAAATGAGCAACTATGGTGGATGAGGAGACATGAGAAGAGTTAAGGTGGAGAAAATTATTCTTTTGGTGCAAGGAGCCTTACAGTAGAAAGAATGATTGCCCCTTGAGGCCTAAGGGTAAGTGTAATGCCCCGCCAGGAACCCTAAAGGAAAACAACACAACTAGGCAACTAAAGGGTGAATTTTTCTTTTTTAAAAGATTAAGTGCATTAATTATAACCATTGCACGTTTAATAACACAGCGAAAGTCTAACACATGATTTCCTAAGGGTTACCAATGAATATTAATTCATAGATTATATTAACACCATGGTTAATCCAATTGTCCATTTAATTAGATAAATTAAATGCTTAAGATTAAACCTACACATACATCTAAATTCCATAATGAAATAATCAAAGTATTCCAATGCATTTATTTATCCATATTTCATTTATACATAAGATCAAAGCAACTGAATTAACATACATTCCATTGACATAATATTATAATATCCATAATTACATGGCTTCCAATAATACCACGGAATCCAAAGTTACAATATCAAGGTTACATAAAGGTTTGATACAACGACCACAAGGTCTCAACTGAACAATGATCACGAACAAGAGTTGGTACATGAACCACGAACCAAGAGACACTAGCGAAGCCTTTCCTCGCCTGAAGATACAATCCAAAAAATCTGATGGGAAGTGGCACTACCACCTGACCATGTGATCCCAAAATGGAACCACCCCACCGTGCTAGGAGATAGTAGAAAACCCTCAAGCAAGCAAAATAAGACAAGTATGAAAGAACTACATGACTCCGCAAACATCCATGTGACTCAACTCACAAACACTAGTGACTCTAAGGAGAGATTGTCATTGCATGGCTTACGGTGGTTACCATGGTAGGCCTCCATAGGTCCCGGCCCCCATCCTGGGTTATCCTGGTAACCTCTCCCAAACCTCCGGCTCCATATAAGTCTCATGCGGACCCTACCAATCCTTTCGTGAAGACAAGGTGGTAAGTTTTTCATTCCAGGCCTTAGCACAACATTATGAGCCCTGTACTAGCACTCACCTATGCACAAGGTACATTATCTTAATTAATATTTAATCTACCCACCCCCTAATCAATTATTAGGTTATCACTTCTTAACTGACTTTCGACGGGTTATCCTGCCATCCAATTTGGGTGCGGCCCCTGCTCAAAAGCCACTCTCTCTCATAGGACACTAATAGGAAAGGTGTCTCTATGAGAACTCTATGGCGAAACAAATAGCCATAACTAATCCTGACAAACCACATGTGAAGGATACATAATCACTAACCCACGATTGACCATTTGGAACAAAACACACAATGGCTCACATCAACAGTGTTATACAACAACACCCGACCAAGGAGATATAATAACATATGACATAATGACAACTCAACCAGAAATGCAACAAAATTAAGCTTAACTGCAAACACCATTTACACAAGATCCTAATATAGGCAATCTTTTCTTTAAACAGCCAAAATCATAAATAACTTGCAATTAAAGATTTTCCAGAAAATAAGAAAATACAACTATATTAATACAAAGAAATCAATTTTGTCATTTGTCCAATAAGGTTAAATCAAACACATAAAAATTAACCCCCTAATTATATGTTCATGATTACTTTACAAATAAACCCGATTAGATTGTATCAATAATCTAAATTAAATTCCAAATTAAAAATTATATATAATAATATAATATAATTACATAAATATATATATTCTACGAATATAATATTATATAATTATATCACATTAAAATATATAATAAAAAAGTGATTTAATTTGAAATATCTTTCATTTCCAAAATAACATAATTAAAACCACAGAAAATACTATAATATTATTATTATTATTATTTACATATTAAAAATTAAATAAAAGAAAGAAACCGAATTTATAAACTTCGGAGAGCAATTTTAAAAATAGACGATGCATTTTTTTTTTGTTTTGTTTTTTTTAATTAATTTTTTTTTTTTTTTAATTCCAATAACCTAAAAAAAAAACATTAAATTTATTTCCAGGGAATCTAATTAATACACATTTTCTCCAAAATACTAAAATAAAACAATTTCTCCATAACTTTTAATAACCCAATAAATTTAATTAAAATTAAATTCATTATCATAGTAACTAAATAATTACACAAAGATGTACAAATATTGACAGAACAACCATAGCAAAATATCGAAACCAATACCAGTCTAGAGGACATTTTCTCCCAAAACTTGCAACTTTTTATACATTGTAAAACATCTTGGCAAAATTTGCCATAATAACTTTTCCCAATCTTCTCAAAATTTTAATCTAAAAACACCCAGGAAATAACTTCTTTCCATAAACCAAAAATTAACTTTAGGAATGGACTTTAGCCAAGAACAAGAAATAATCAGACATGATTTTAGATTTGACAAACATCTTAACACACACATTATTCAGAAAGACAAAAGAAGTGGAAATATTTTCTTTAAAACAAACAATCAAAAGAAGCCACCCAACCTAGTATAGCTTTCCTGGAAGAAATTTGTAGAAGAGAACCAATCCTTCAACAAGCTTCCAAGTAAATCTCTTCACCTAAATCCCTTGACCTATTTCCTGTGTCTGCCTAAAATTGTAGTACCCCTACCCTAATCAATCTCTAACCTGGGTTTAATCTTGATTAGTTTATCTTAATTTAATGTTATAGTCAGATGTTTGATTTAAAGCATAGCTGTTGATGTGATTTTCACACTAGTTGTATGCAAGTTGTTAGTGTACCTATTTCGTGGTATTAATATCGGGCTAACGCTTTCATTAAATTTTATATATATATGCATATATGACTATTGGTTGCAGGAAATTTCAGGTACAATGCTGCATGAGTGCGAGGTTCGTCTTCACCTGGATTTGCAGGTTTGAGGGTACCTCTTTAATCCTTAGAGTTGGATTAGGTGGTCGTAAGACCCTAGTTGACCTTAGTCATGCTCCAGTGAGCGTCGCCAGTCATCGTCGGTAATCCCTTTTTGTTTGGGTTTGCGAGTCGTCTGTTTGGTTGACCTTCTCGATTTGCGTGCGTGGTGTGACTGGTTAAATTGATTAATTAGTCCTTAGTAATTATCTTGATTAAATATGTATTTGTGCATTAGAGTTTAATGGACTAGATTAATCGGGATTCCGTTATGCGATTTTCGTTGATATGAATTGCTTATTTTATATTGGGAGTGAATTCGATTAAATGACTGATCTTGAATATTTAATGCATTTTATATATGCTGTTGAAAAAGAAAGTTTTGTATTTTATCGCAATAGACTTAATTGTATTCTGTTGGCTTTTGAAATTTGAAAGGGTAAATTGAATTGATTGAGGAAATCGATTTTGGATTTGAAAAGCAAGTCAATTTGTTGTGATAGTTAGAAAGGATTAAATTTTGAGAATTATTTGTAAATAAAAATTTTAAATTCCAAAAATAGAATTTTTGGTCAACTCTTCCATATAACCCAAAATTTGGGGAAAATTGGAAGGAGGGACATTTTGGAGAAATTTTGGTTGGAAAAAAAAATATATATATTTTTTTGGAGATGAAATTTGGGGGTTTTTGGAGAGGAGGCAGTTTTGCTGGATCTGACAGGTGGGCTCTCCTTCAGCTATTCCAGGATTGCGTATGAAGGTAGGATTCTGAATTATTTTTCTTGTTGCCAAAAGAATTTACTGTTCTGGTTGAAAGAAATGATTTTGTTATTGAAAAAATCAAGTTGATTGTCCATTATGAGTTTGGCTGGAGATTTTAATTGGGGTGTGTTATACCTCATTGCTATTTGGGTGTTTGAAACCCTCTGTTATTGGAAAGGATGAAAACCATCAAGAAAATATGATACTCAAACACAGTTCGTTTAAACCGAACTTTTATTAAATCGGAATTTTTATCAAATTTTTGTGCTGGGTGTTTGTGTTATTTTCGGACTGTGTGTATTGAAAAAAATAATATATTTGTTTTACCCCCCCTGTGCGTTGTTTCTTTTACAATGAAAACGAGCCGGGCGAAATAATTTTTAATGAAACCCCTGGTTTGGTTTGGGGTTGGAGGGCGGGGAGCGGAGCTCCACCCGCTCCTCCTCCCCTCCCCCACACGTTCCCCTTTCTACCGCTCACTTCCCCCTAACCTTGTCGCCATTTAGCTGCGGCCGCGGCTCACGGCGGTGGCCGCAGGGGCCGCGGTGGCCGCAGGGCGCCGCGGACCTGCGGGCACCATCGTGGCGCCACCCGCGAAGTCTTCTCCGCCTACGGCTGGGGTTTGGGTGCCCAGCCATCCCAGTTGGGAGGTGGGCCCCGCCCTCGCCTCTAATTTTTAAATTGCATTTTTTTTTTTAAATGAAAACATAGTTTTTAAAATGGTATTGTTTTTAATGTATTTTTTTTTATTATTCAAAAAAATGCATATGATAGTTAATATCATTTTCATGTAAGTTATATTATTGTTAAGTGGAAATTAGTTCTTAATTTTGATTAAGGTGGCATAATCGTGACAAATGTTAGTTGATAATGATCAATTTTATAATGGAGTTTATAGGTTAATTGTTATTCAACTTCATTTCGTGACTTATGCCCTCTTTCCAATTAAGTCCTACAACTGTAATTTCCCAACCGAATATCATTGATTTCATTCTGATCGATCTTGGATTAATAAATCTAGATCTTACCTTCTAGCTGATTAGAGCATTTGGCTAATTAAGGTAGTATTGTTTAAAAACAAAATAGAGAATAATATTTTATTGGATAATCGTTGAAATACGATGTAATTACTAATTGATGATGTTAAATATTATAGTAGAACATATCATTTGAGTAATTGAGAAGTAAGTGAAATATTTATCGTTGGGTATTTGAATTTAAACGATATGCTTTGGAAATGATTATCTCCATTTAGATTCTCTTTCTACATTTTTATTTCCGTAATCCGTATAATGCATCTGGGCTTGAGAAATAATACGAAACTGTAGAGGTCGGTTTTAGACCAGTATGTTAATGATGTTTTGTTGGAGATTAAATATCTTATTTATTTGATTAATGGTTGTCTGAGTTTAATTAATATGAATTGGTTTAAAGAACTCATTATGGCTTTATATGTCTGTTCGATGCTTTGAACCTTAGAGAGTTAGAAAACCAAGAACAACTTATCCCTTGATGAGGTAGATAACTGTAATTTGATTTAGATCTTGTAGAAAACCTGATCGACTTTTAAATGTTTAGATCAATTCGGAAAGATTGTATCTGTTGGATTATTGCCTATGCGAGTTTAATTTCTGTATTCGCTTTTAATTATGAAATGGCAAGAGTGCTTGTTTGATAGGACCCTGTCGTATGGCTTGACTTGGGGTACCTGACTCAATCCTCTGTTCCGAGTTGACTGTTGTTTGTGGTAGTGTCGTTTTGGTCATATCCTCTTGTGTGAGTCGAATGATGATTCATGGTTGACCTTAGTTTGTCAGGTCTCTAGTTAGAGTACCATCAGTAAGTGTTCATCTTTGAGTCGTGTTTGACCAAATGATTGTTTCTCCTTCTTGAACTCCGTTCATCTGACCATGTGTATTCCCTGGTTTTGAGTTCGTTTGAGTACAGTCTAGTGTCGTATGGGAAAGTGGCTTTCGATTGGGGGCCGCACCCAAAGTGGCTGCTGGGTAACCCGTCGAAAGTGAGTCTAATAAGTGATAACCTTTAAGTAGATTGGAATGTAATTTCTAAGTAAGATAAATGTGCCTCACACATGAGACGAGTGCTATCATAGATTCAACATGCTGTGAGAAGGCCTGAAATGGCAAACCACCATACTTGTCTTCACGAGAGGATGTGTGGGTCCACATGAGGCTTGGATGGGTCGGAAGCTCGGATTAGGTTGCCAGGGTAACCCAGTGTATGGGGCCGGGACCTATGAAGACTTGCCATGGTATCCATACCAGGTTGTGTGATGACACTTGTCCCTACGTTCGCTAGTGTGTTGTCGTTTTGTCCTGTTAGGAGTACCTTTGTGGGTCGTCCTTTTGTCTCTGCCCTTGTGAGTATTGGTTTCATGTCAGACCTTGGGTGGTGGTGGCTCAGTTTTATGGATGCTCTTCTGGACTTTTGTTTTAGCTTTGATTATGTTCAGCTGGATCCTTTCCCTTTCAGGGATCATTTATGTAATATGGACCGATGTGGTCGTTGTATATTGTTTATGTTTCGCCTTGATGGCGGGATTGTAATGGTGTAACCTCTTGTATTCTTAACTTTATTATTTATCAGAGGGGTCTTGCAGTTGAGCAGACCCGGAGATGTAGCCCTTTAGGGGTGAACTCCGAGATCATTATGGTGTTATGTGATGTATTCTCTTATGTTTCCTTTATTCAGCTTTATCATGTATGATTAGCTTATGTTAGAATGGTTAAGTGGATCAATGGAATTAACTTTAAATGCTTTTATTCAGTGCTTTCTTGAATGCCATGTTGATCGAATGCATAAGTAGTTTAGATGAGATTTAGCGTAGATGCTAGTATGCAATCGTCTTTTGAAATGCAATGAATTGGAATATGAAAGAATGTAACTTAGAGTAATGGAACCTATTCAGTTGTGGTTAGAAAACTAAATATGCTTGAAAAGATCTCATATGTTTATGATGAAATTCTAGTGTGTTAGGATATTAGATGTATGGCTTGTAATTTTAAATGAAAAGCTTGAATGAGAACTATGAATGGATCTTAATGGATGAGTCATTGCTTGTGATTTATACTTCCATCTTTTGAAAGAAATTATCCTGAATATGAATTATCTCGTTATTAAGATAATCAGCTTATTGGATTAATTGTGTGAGGTAAGTGAATTGTGAAATTTAAGTAATCTCGTTGGGAAACTCTTTAGGTGTTAGTTGAAGTCTTCCGCTATGTAATCTGAATCTTTGATATCTCGTTGTATCTTAATGTGGTGTAACTTTAATAAAAAAAAATTATTGCACCCTATTCTTGTGTTATGGCTTAATCCCTTCGGGGTTTCCTGGTGGGGCATTACATTTGGTATCAGAGCCCATGTTGCAAACATTGGGATCTCTAGTGTCGCGTGTGCCCTCTATTGGTGTGAGGTGTATCGACCTTATGTGTATGCTTGTCCTCCTTTTGCATATGAGTGATTGAGCAGACCTTAACTTGTGTGTAACATGTGTGTTCACACCTTGTTTTCGCCTTCTTGATGTTGGTGTTGAGTGTTTATTTGTGCATTGTGTGCTTATTGATGTCTTGATCTACGATTACTATTATTCTGAAAGAGAGTCATATGTACCTTCCTTTATTGAGTGTTGCACTCTTTAGACTAATCCATTTGGGTTGGTCCGTGCTTGTCTTGAATCTGAAAGTGCGAATTGTGTTTGTTTAAAGATTATGATCTAGCTTAGTGTTGTTCGCTTGAAGGACTAGTATGGCAATTATTGTATGCTTATGTTGTAGAAAATTAAATGATTATCACCATTCCTCTCTCTCTTCTGGAAATTAAAATGATTAGGATATGAGTAATTATCTTTGATTCGAGTTTTCCTGTTTGCAAGAGAGAAAAAGGGTGTGACTTCTTGAACCCTTGTATGAGCCTTATGTCGCTTATGTTTTTAGATTATTAAAAGGGCTATGGGTTTAAAAATTTATTTTGGGTGATTGGGAGAAAACTGTATGTGTACGTTTAAAGAATTCTCCATGTGTATGTTGTAGGAGTAGCATGATTAAATTCTACCTTAGTAAGGTGCATTTCTATGCGAATGGTTGAATTATGTGAAACTGCTTGGTTTGTAGAAGAAGTATAAAAAAAGGAGCATGTCATAGTAGCTTCGAGAGAGTATTAATGTGTTCCCTGAAAGATTGTTTTATGTGTTTTCCAAAAGATGGTCTTATGTGTTTCATTAAACCAGTTTGATTGAAGATTTATTTTAGCAAATGCTCCATTGAACTCGCTTTTGGGTATATGTAATTACCTTAATGTGTTTAGAAAGTGCGAATGAAAAGCTTGTTTGATGTGCATGCATTAATATGTTTTATTGGGTTAATAGCTCCTTGCTTAACTTTGATCGTAATGTGATCTTTTCTAATAGGTTGCAAATTATGACATGTGTCTATATTGTATTTTTTTTAAGTGAGTGTTCTTAAGAGGTCTTGCATTATCGAAAAGATTGCCTCTCTTGATCTCTGCTTTGTTTGGAAAGCTAGAACCTCCTGTTGCAACCATAATTATTGGAAATGTTTTGTTAGGCTGTTTGTCATCCTTCTAACGGTAGCGAAATGAAAACCGTATAATTGAAATGATAGGCTTATAGTGAGAAATTTTATATTATAGTGTGATCTTGTTTGATCTTGTGTCTTCGTAAGAAACAGTTTGATTATCAAACTCTCTTTCCCTTCTCTTTGCCTAATCATGAGATTTTTAGAAATGATATTAAAGAGTGCATTGATTTAAACAGAATGTTTATAAAACATGTGAAATTGTATGGTTGCTTTTTGGCTTCATAGTGATAGATGGAAGTCTTAAGCTTTAGAAATGAATTTGCTTAGCTAGTAATTTAGTTATGAATGCTTAGTGAGATTCGAGAAAGCTATAGGAATGATGTTATTTCCTTATATAATTGTGAATTGTTAATAATTTCAGTACTTGAATCTAGAGTAAACTGGATTCAGTTATTTATATAGAAAGCATAATTGAAATCTTCCTTGGATAGATGTTAGCGTACTAAAAAGTACTCCCCGTAAATGTGACTAAACCAGTATTGGTGTATTTGTGTGTATTGTAAGAAACCAGTGCTTATTATATGTGCCCATGGATTAGTGAAGTAATCAACCATGGAGGATACGTTGCTTATGAGTATGGGAAACCATACTGTTTATGTGATGTTACTTATTTGTTTCCCTGCTGAGTACCAAACCTCGGGTTGTGGGTAACTCGGTATGTTAAGGGGTAGTATTCGAAGTAACCATTCCTTGAATAGTATGGATTGGCGTATGAGTAATGTCGGCGCGAAGCGACTTTAGCTTCTCTACTTCGAGGAATGATATAGTTGTACTACTAAACTGTATCAAGGTGTACTCAATACTTTCCCTTTGATGAATCTATTTATAGGTTTATGTGTGCCAGCCTATTCCTCTCCTTTATTTGAGCATTTGGATGGTGTTCGTGTATAGTGATGGTGTAATTTGGAGGATCCTTTGCCTTGTCTTCATGAAAGGTAGGTTTATTCACATGTGCTACCAGTTAGTATGTGTTGGTGGGCATGTGGGTGGACCCTAGTCATGTATACCTCTGACTTATGGCGAGTATCCTTCTAGATACGTTGCTATGCGGGATGTGACCTGCGCGTGCTTTTTCCGCGAGGTACACTACCATGCAGGATACGTCCATTATGTGTTTTCTCCACTTGGGGTATTGCCATGCCACGTGACAACGTGATGCGGGGTGATGTCGAGGTGCACACCGCCATGCCATGTGGGTAGTGTGACTATGTCGCACCACATGATGAGCTACTGCAATAGCTAGTCAGTTGTTCCTTCCTTCCTCGTTGGTGGCTAGATGTTAGTCACATAGTGATGTTATGTGCAGTTGTGATATTCTTTATATTTCTGTGGGGATCAGCAATTTATTTTACTTTGACTTTGAAGGTTTAGCCACGATCTTGTGATCTTTTGCACTTTGATTTGGTGTTGAAATTCCGGATTATTTTCTTGCCTTACTGTTGGAATTGAGGATTTATTATCTTTATTCATCTGTACTTTGGTGGCTAAACTGGTTTATCCTTATTGTTTTCGGATGCTGATCTTGTGTCAAGATGTGAAATTCCTCTCCAAGGACGTATGATACGGATTTGGTAGAGTGTGTGCGAGGAAGTTGTTGTAGGGAACCTTGAGGATGGGGGTATGGGAGGCTGTGATGCAGCTAGTATCCACTACCTACCTATGTGTGGTGACTATCTCTTGGAGGCTAACCACCTTGCTCAACAAGGGATATTCACAAAGGTCTTGTATGGAAGGTAGCACCGCTATGGTGTGCCTAGCACCATCGAGCCCTTGAGTGAGATATTGGATTCTTATGATCATATTGTTGTTCTGAGATCAGGCATAGAGATGCTGATCGTGCATGTTATCTTTGACCGAGCATTAGACATGCTCACATGTGGCCCTTTCTGTTATGCATTCCAGTTATGTGGATGGTTATTATGTGTATCATGGAGTAAATTGTGTTAACTTGTCACTATGTTATGGGACATAGTCATTAGAAAGGTTTTCTTATACCTGGCAAGTGTAAACAATTGAGTTATTTATGTTGCTCTTATTTCATGAAAGTTAATTTGGCTGTAGAAATTGATATTTAAGCTAGTTCTATTCAATAAAATTTTATGATAAAGATGGATTGGTAAAGGAAATTGATCTTGATGGCATGTTTTCTGGTCATGTTTGATAGATGATTATGGTAATTGTTGTTTACCTCTTTGTAATGCTTTAATTTGGTGTAATGAAAGGAAGAAAATTCTTGGTTCTCTGCTATGATTGTGGATAATTCCTAGAATATTTTAAGGAATGTATGGTTTTAGATGTATCGCGCCAATGGATAATGGCGTTTGTAAAGGATTTTGCAATAATATTTCATTTATTTATGGAAAGATTTCTATGTGCAATTTGATCTTTGTTGAATGAGTTTCAGGGCGGATGCATACGACATGTTCTCCATCTAGCCTTACGACTTCCAGGAGTAAGTCGGAACCTAGGGGGGGAGAATGTAGTACCCCTACCCTAATCAATCTCTAACCTGGGTTTAATCTTGATTAGTTTATCTTAATTTAATGTTATAGTCAGATGTTTGATTTAATGCATAGCTGTTGATGTGATTTTCACACTAGTTGTATGCAAGTTGTTAGTGTACCTATTTCGTGGTATTAATATCGGGCTAACGCTTTCATTAAATTTTATATATATATGCATATATGACTATTGGTTGCAGGAAATTTCAGGTACAATGCTGCATGAGTGCGAGGTTCGTCTTCACCTGGATTTGCAGGTTTGAGGGTACCTCTTTAATCCTTAGAGTTGGATTAGGTGGTTGTAAGACCCTAGTTGACCTTAGTCGTGCTCCAGTGAGCGTCGCCAGTCGTCGTCGGTAATCCCTTTTTGTTTGGGTTTGCGAGTCATCTGTTTGGTTGACCTTCTCGATTTGCATGCATGGTGTGACTGGTTAAATTGATTAATTAGTCCTTAGTAATTATCTTGATTAAATATGTATTTGTGCATTAGAGTTTAATGGACTAGATTAATCGGGATTCCGTTATGCGATTTTCGTTGATATGAATTGCTTATTTTATATTGGGAGTGAATTCGATTAAATGACTGATCTTGAATATTTAATGCATTTTATATATGCTGTTGAAAAAGAAAGTTTTGTATTTTATCGCAATAGACTTAATTGTATTCTATTGGCTTTTGAAATTTGAAAGGGTAAATTGAATTGATTGAGGAAATCGATTTTGGATTTGAAAAGCAAGTCAATTTGTTGTGATAGTTAGAAAGGATTAAATTTTGAGAATTATTTGTAAATAAAAATTTTAAATTCCAAAAATAGAATTTTTGGTCAACTCTTCCATATAACCCAAAATTTGGGGAAAATTGGAAGGAGGGACATTTTGGAGAAATTTTGGTTGGAAAAAAAAATATATATATTTTTTTGGAGATGAAATTTGGGGGTTTTTGGAGAGGAGGTAGTTTTGCTGGATCTGACAGGTGGGCTCTCCTTCAGCTATTCCACGATTGCATATGAAGGTAGGATTTTGAATTGTTTTTCTTGTTGCCAAAAGAATTTACTGTTCTGGTTGAAAGAAATGATTTTGTTATTGAAAAAATCAAGTTGATTGTCCATTATGAGTTTGGCTGGAGATTTTAATTGGGGTGTGTTATTCCTCATTGCTATTTGGGTGTTTGAAACCCTCTGTTATTGGAAAGGATGAAAACCATCAAGAAAATATGATACTCAAACACAGTTCGTTTAAACCGAACTTTTAGTAAATCGGAATTTTTATCAAATTTTTGTGCTGGGTGTTTGTGTTATTTTCGGACTGTGTGTATTGAAAAAAATAATATATTTGTTTTACCCCCCCTGTGCGTTGTTTCTTTTACAATGAAAACGAGTCGGGCGAAATAATTTTTAACGAAACCCTTGGTTTGGTTTGGGGTTGGAGGGCGGGGAACGGAGCTCCACCCGCTCCTCCTCCCCTCCCCCTCACGTTCCCCTTTCTACCGCTCGCTTCCCCCTAACCTTGTCGCCGTTTAGCTGCGGCCGCGGCTCACGGCGGTGGCCGCAGGGTGCCGCAGACCTGTGGGCACCACCGTGGCGCCGCCCGCGAAGTCTTCTCCGCCTGCGGCTGGGGTTTGGGCGCCCAGCCATCCCAGTTGGGAGGTGGGCCCCGCCCTCGCCTCTAATTTTTAAATTGCATTTTTTTTTTTTAAATGAAAACATAGTTTTTAAAATGGTATTGTTTTTAATGTATTTTTTTTTATTATTCAAAAAAATGCATATGATAGTTAATATCATTTTCATGTAAGTTATATTATTGTTAAGTGGAAATTAGTTCTTAATTTTGATTAAGGTGGCATAATCGTGACAAATGTTAGTTGATAATGATCAATTTTATAATGGAGTTTATAGGTTAATTGTTATTCAACTTCATTTCGTGACTTATGCCCTCTTTCCAATTAAGTCCTACAACTGTAATTTCGCAACCGAATATCATTGATTTCATTCTGATCGATCTTGGATTAATAAATCTAGATCTTACCTTCTAGCTGATTAAAGCATTTGGCTAATTAAGGTAGTATTGTTTAAAACAAAATAGAGAATAATATGTTATTGGATAATCATTGAAATACGATGTAATTACTAATTGATGATGTTAAATATTATAGTAGAACATATCATTTGAGTAATTGAGAAGTAAGTGAAATATTTATCGTTGGGTATTTGAATTTAAATGATATGCTTTGGAAATGATTATCTCCATTTAGATTCTCTTTCTACATTTTTATTTCCGTAATCCGTATAATGCATCTGGGCTTGAGAAATAATACGAAACTGTAGAGGTCGGTTTTAGACCAGTATGTTAATGATGTTTTGTTGGAGATTAAATATCTTATTTATTTGATTAATGGTTGTCTGAGTTTAATTAATATGAATTGGTTTAAAGAACTCATTATGGCTTTATATGTCTGTTCGATGCTTTGAACCTTAGAGAGTTAGAAAACCAAGAACAACTTATCCCTTGATGAGGTAGATAACTGTAATTGGATTTAGATCTTGTAGAAAACTTGATCGACTTTTAAATGTTTAGATCAATTCAGAAAGATTGTATCTGTTGGATTATTGCCTATGCGAGTTTAATTTCTGTATTCGCTTTTAATTATGAAATGGCAAGAGTGCTTGTTTGATAGGACCCTGTCGTATGGCTTGACTTGGGGTACCTGATTCAGTCCTCTGTTCCGAGTTGATTGCTGTTTGTGGTAGTGTCGTTTTGGTCATATCCTCTTGTGTGAGTCGAATGATGATTCATGGTTGACCTTAGTTTGTCAGATCTCTAGTTAGAGTACCGTCAGTAAGTGTTCATCTTTGAGTCATGTTTGACCAAATGATTGTTTCTCCTGCTTGAACTTCGTTCATCTGACCATGTGTATTCCCTGGTTTTGAGTTCGTTTGAGTACAGTCTAGTGTCGTATGGGAAAGTGGCTTTTGATTGGGGGTCGCACCCAAAGTGGCTGTTGCGTAACCCGTCGAAAGTGAGTCTAATAAGTGATAACCTTTAAGTAGATTGGAATGTAATTTCTAAGTAGGATAAATGTGCCTCACACATGAGACGAGTGCTATCATAGATTCGACATGCTGTGAGAAGGCCTTAAATGGCAAACCACCATACTTGTCTTCACGAGAGGATGTGTGGGTCCACATGAGGCTTGGATGGGCCGGAAGCTCGGATTAGGTTGCCAGGGTAACCCAGTGTATGGGGCTGGGACCTATGAAGACTTGCCATGGTATCCATACCAGGTTGTGTGATGACACTTGTCCCTACGTTCGCTAGTGTGTTGTCGTTTTGTCCTGTTAGGAGTACCTTTGTGGGTCGTCCTTTTGTCTCTGCCCTTGTGAGTATTGGTTTCATGTCAGACCTTGGGTGGTGGTGGCTCAGTTTTATGGATGCTCTTCTGGACTTTTGTTTTAGCTTTGATTATGTTCAGCTGGATCCTTTCCCTTTCAGGGATCATTTATGTAATATGGACCGATGTGGTCGTTGTATATTGTTTATGTTTCGCCTTGATGGCAGGATTGTAATGGTGTAACCTCTTGTATTCTTAACTTTATTATTTATCAGAGGGGTCTTGCAGTTGAGCAGACCCGGAGATGTAGCCCTTTAGGGGTGAACTCCGAGATCATTATGGTGTTATGTGATGTATTCTCTTATGTTTCCTTTATTCAGCTTTATCATGTATGATTAGCTTATGTTAGAATGGTTAAGTGGATCAATGGAATTAACTTTAAATGCTTTTATTCAGTCCTTTCTTGAATGCCATGTTGATCGAATGCATAAGTAGTTTAGATGAGATTTAGCGTAGATTCTAGTATGCAATCGTCTTTTGAAATGCAATGAATTGGAATATGAAAGAATGTAACTTAGAGTAATGGAATCTATTCAGTTGTGGTTAGAAAACTAAATATGCTTGAAAAGATCTCATATGTTTATGATGAAATTCTAGTGTGTTAGGATATTAGATGTATGGCTTGTAATTTTAAATGAAAAGCTTGAATGAGAACTATGAATGGATCTTAATGGATGAGTCATTGCTTGTGATTTATACTTCCATCTTTTGAAAGAAATTATCCTGAATATGAATTATCTCGTTATTAAGATAATCAGCTTATTGGATTAATTGTGTGAGGTAAGTGAATTGTGAAATTTAAGTAATCTCGTTGGGAAACTCTTTAGGTGTTAGTTGAAGTCTTCCGCTATGTAATCTGAATCTTTGATATCTCGTTGTATCTTAATGTGGTGTAACTTTAATAAAAAAAAATTATTGCACCCTATTCTTGTGTTATGGCTTAATCCCTTCGGGGTTTCCTGGTGGGGCATTACAAAAATAAAGACCTATTCCCCTTTCTAAACTAAAATTCTAGGTTGAATATCTTTTTTCCCCAAATACCCTAATTTAGTAATCAAAGCAATTTTCTTTTCTTTTCTAATTTTCTAACAAAGGATAAGTTAACATGCAATAATTAAAAATCATTTTTCTTTCTTTTCTTTTCTCATGCAAATTAATTAATTTTCTAAATAAAGAAATTAAAGCAATACTATAATTCTAATTAATTCTTTTATTCATTTATTTATTTATTCTTTTATTTATTTAAAATTCTAGGAAACAATAAATGAAATTAATCTAATTTATTTTTCACTAAAATTTAAATAAAATATATTTCTAATATCATGCAGCTTGCAACTTAATTTAATAACTTCTTTTAATTAACTAAATTTATAATCTCAATGCATAAAATACATACTTCAAAAATACCAACTATGAGATAACTCCATAAATTTAATTAATTAATTTAAAACCACTAAACACACAAACTGACCAAACCTCAAGCAAATACTCATAAAAAGATCAAACGACAAAATACGAAGGCCGAACAAACTGACAGGACGACCAACTAACAACACTCACAAGAGTGTAACTGAGTAAACTAGGGTCAATGACTATCTCCTCCACTTCCATCGGAAAATATAAGGCACACTCAGACCTATGAAGCCAGGTGGAGACGATACCCCGTACCTACCCGGTACTTGTAACTGTAATATCCTACATCATCGAACCACACATGCATATATACAATATAGAAAACACGACATGCACACTGATGAAGGAGAGTCACGACGTTCCCTGTCTCATCAGAGTGAGTGAAGGAAAATCATCCCCTTGCATCCAATACACTCGCAGACATGTAACATATAATTTCACATTGCATAGATAAAATAAAGTGTCAGTACATAGCAATAATCCATAAAATGCCATAAATCATAAGTATTGAAATACTGCAAATAAATTATGCATCTCATATCCAGATAAAGCATGAAATAATGTCATATAAGTTTGAATAACACATCATGGTAATGTATCCACCAAAAGTAAACAATAATAAAATATGAGTCTAATAAGTTCAAATGAGTAGGGGTACTACAACAAGGCAAATCGTGCAATGTGGGTGTATTATGAGGAACTTAATTCTAAAAAATCAGATCAGCCAGCTACTTCAGGAGACAATCAGGATGGAAATGTTGCAATAGAGCTTGAGTTGTATGGGAATCTATCTCCTATAGCTATATTTGTTGATGAGTAGGGTAAGATTACTTTCTTATTTAGAGGATCAGTTAATGGCCACCCTTGCATTACTTTGCTTGACACAGGAGCCACATGTAATTTTATTGATGAAGGATTTATGGCTCGAAGCAGACTGTCTACAGAGGATTTCAAGGGATTTCGAGTTATATTTGTAGATGGATATGCCCTCATGTGCACCAAATGGATATATGGTCTCACTTTGTTGTTGAATGATTATGAGCTACAAGTTGATTTCTATGTGGTCAACATGGGGGCAACAAATGTAGTCTTGGGAATGAAATGGATTCAAGACATAGAAGAATTTACCCTCAATGTACCTAAGTTGGAAATGAAATTTAAATCAATAATAGGGATTATGTATTGAGGGTAATTGTGGATGCAAGCTTGCACTCTATCTCTCTTTGTGGGAAGGACAATGGGAAGAAAGAACATATGGTTATTCAAGAGGAGCATGAGATGGTGGACAATCCATTGTTTGAAATTGATGCAACATGGTTGTTGGATAATCTAGTCTATGATACAGATGTGGATCACTTTCTTGATAGTGACATTTCAAATCCTTCTAGTACAAAAGGATTTCACATAGGTCTCATGGAAGGAAATTTAGAGGTGTATATAGTGAAGAGTTTATACAACTTCACCTTTGATCCTCATGTTCATGACTTATTCCAGATGTACAATTCAGGGGCACCTTTGATGGATGGTTTCTTTGATGGATCACTTTGTGCAGGGGATGGGAGTAAGTATAGTCAATCACTTGACTTGCTTCCTCATGTGGATTATACACCTGAGACATCTGATGAGGCGATTGGGTTGGTTCACCGGATTCACATGATAGTACAGGAGTTATGTGGTGATCTTAGGGACATTACACGGATCTTCCCATGGGATCCAGGGGGGTAATTATTCTTGCATCTATGATTTCTTTGGGACAAACAATTTCAGGAGGGGCGGATTGTAATGTCCCCATTTTTGGAGAGGAATTGATTAATTAATTTAATTAGTTAAGTTGTCCAAATTATTATTATTTTTCATGGATAGCTTAATTAATTGTTTTAATTAATAATATTAAGTTAATTATTTATAAAGTTATCAAAGAAATTAAAAAATAAAGATGACTTTATATTTAATTAATTTAATAGAGTGACTAATTAAATATTATATCATAAAGTCACTTCTAGAAGCTTCTAGAGATGGAATGAAAAAAAGTATAAAGGGGGATCTAACTGAAGCTTCAAAGCAACTTGGTTTATTGAGTTGGATATTGATTGGATTTTGTGAAACCAAGGGGTTTTTGCAGATCTTCATCTTTGGGAACAAAAAATCCCATAGATAGCATAACTGAGGGAGTGGAAGACCTTCTCAGGGATAGTAGATGAGAGTGCGAGATAACTCAATCTTCCACATTGATGAGGAGACAATAGACCAGAAAGAGGGTAACCTTGAACTAGTCAACTTCTAAAGGTTTACAAACCCAACCAGTAATCCCTGATTCCAAAGATCCTTACACAATCGCCAAGTCAAGAAATGGTTCAATGACACCAAACAACACCTAGGACAACCCCAAGGCTTCACTATGTCCACTTATAGACAACTACACTTCTCAAGTTTTGTGTGGCTACACACACACCCTAGCATACAATGAGTGGGCTACTACTAGGCTTAAGGGTTTGAATGGCCCACTTGACCAATTCAATACAAAAATCTTTGGAGGGGTATTCTCACAAAACCTGAACACAAATGAAATAGGATTTCATGGTTTAGGTCCATCAGAACAACAATCTTAAATCATTCACCCACAAACCTGAACCGGTTGCTATTAGGCCTCCTTTTGAAGGAATCAGGTGATAACTTTTGACACCATGAGGATATAGACAAACAAGTTATGTTTTCAGATACCCTTTTGGAAGTAATAAATAATATCTAAGTTTTTGGTAGTGAAACAACTTGCAGATATTCCAACCGGTGCTACACTATCAAACCTAATAGGGTTATCAGACCTATTTGACTAAATGCCTTTCACAAACTGGTTTGGTTCTCCCAATGGATGACCACCATTGACCATGAAATATTATGCAAATCTCCAAAATACTCTTCTACCACATTCAAACCCTTTCCCAATGCTCTACCTTTCAATTCTCACACACTGCACTCATTAAACCGGTTTGTCACATAGAGATGCTAGACCTAGGGTTAGTTCTCCATCCTCTTCACCTTATTGTATCCTCTTAATGGATTTTGGTACTGACATATTATACAATGGCCTATCATCACCTGTAATGACAGAGAGTTCAGTTAAGGATTGACAAGCCAAAACCCATTATTTCAGTCAAACCCTAGGGGTTTAAGGGTTTCAAGCTACCTGGTAGAGATTTTCTTGTAGAATAGGGCAGCAATCACTTCAAGACTTCATACTAAAAGAAAAACAAAGGTAAAATAGTCTAGTTAGTGGATCTAATCCATGAGCATTCTTACCAATCCACCTTCAATATGCAATCAATAGAAATTAGACGGTTTCTTCGAGTTTCCAAAAATTCTTGATGTTTCAATTTCTTCCCAAATCAACCAAAACTCAACCAACATACATTATTTAGTGTTTGGGGCCTTTAAAGGTGTTTCCAAAATGACCACAACCTCCTCCAACTATTTTTCAAACTGGCTGACCATTGGAGAATCCCGATTTACAAAAAGTGCAAAATTGTCATGATAACAAATTTACAATATGACAACTTTTGCATAATTTGACCAACTTAGACTCTAGACTGTCCTAGTCCCCCAAAATGATTGCATTTGATTTTGAAACATCGAAAATGACTCAAATAGACTTGTGGTCACTTGATCCCCCAATTTAGACCATTGTGACCCTTATTGACTCAATTTTCTCTACCAGACCCTAGATGACAATTTGATCCAAACATTGACAAACTTGTCACACACCTAGGACATTGATTTACAAAAAGTACCCATAGGGCCTTATTACATTACTTATAACTAATAGAAAATCATCTATCTCCTGGCTCATGCCTTCATAGGTAGGATCTCCTGCACCACACATTGTTCTTATTGAGTTTGCTACATTTCCATGGTGGATGGGATTCATGATATTTTTAGATTATAATTTGAATGCCCGTAGTGTATCAATTTTAATTGGATAAGGAGGGCTATCTCATTAAATAACATTTAGAAGTGAATTTTTCAATTGTTGATTGAATTATAGGTCTGAAACCAAAATCGTATTCCTCCTCCAAACCCACGATTTGAGTCATATTACATCATTAAAGCATTAAATCTTCCTTAAGAGGTCAGCGATAATTATGGTGAAGAGAGGTGATCCCTTTTGAGGTATTTTGAAGGTGTATTTGTGGAGGAATCAATGACAGATCATACTTAGAGCAAAATTAAATCAGACCCACTTTGCCCTTCGATTTTGCTCATATACCTCTATTTTGGTCATCAATATCACCAAGAAGGAGGCACCACATTCAGGGAGATTGGAAGATCATGTTGGAAGGAAAGATTGGAAGCTAGCAAAAGACTATGATTCATTATCAGTCCATTTTTCTACAACAAGGGTGATTTCTGAAGATAAGATCGATCTGTTGATTAGAGGCTACAAAATCTATGATATTGCTTGCTTCTTCAAGTATTGAGTTAGGCGATTCATAATCAGGTTCATCATCCAACATTTCATGCACTCATTTTATAGCTGAAATATGAATGGTTGTCATAAGTTCTCAGAATTTCTGAGTACTAAGTGAATAAGAGTTGATCACTAGTATTGCATTGTAATGTCCTATTTGGACATCATTTTAAATAAGAAAGTAAGGAGTAAGGTTTGCATCTTGGTACATGGTTTTCTTAGGTTGTATGTCAAATGTTTGTTATAATATTAGCTAGTTGTAAGTTCATGATTGTGGGTCTAATTTAATATAGCACATTATAAAACAGATGTATATGCACTCTTAGCAATCATTGTATCATTAGTAGTCATTTATAGTTGTGCAATCATGAGAAATATGTGGCTGCTAACATCTACAACAATCTGAAAACTTATGAGGGAGATGAGGACAAAGGAGAGTTGGTCTTGGGCAGGAAAAAAATTTCAAACCTCATTCCAGGCAAGGAATCAGTACAGTGGTGGTAGGGAGTGGAGAGGTTTTCGACAAGGAGCAAATGGAGGTTTCAGAGGTCAGCATGGAAATAGTCTTAATGGTTTTCGCCAACATCTATCATCAAAAAATTACCACCCTTCTAAACGGTTGTCTAAATAAAAAATAGTCGATTTTTGATATATGTGAGGATAATTGACCCTCTATTTCAAAACAACCTGATAGAAATTCAGGGTTTTTAGATAAACTGCAATTTAGGGCAGAGACGAATATGAAATCCAAAAACCCTATTGGGGTTTCTCTGAATGGGCTTTCTCTGCCTCACCTTTCATGGCCTAATTGCATTCCTCTACACAATCCAGTTCCCTCTTGGCCTAACTCTATTCCTCTACAAAAACCTAGTTTTTTGTCTTACCCAAATAACATCCCTTTGCATGATAATGATATACCTCAGGCATCTTCTTCTAATTCTAGATTGCCCTTCAAACCAAATCATATAAAGACTTCGTGGAAGTTAGATATGGAGGGCTTCAAGAGGTTACCTCAAGATTTGTTCAAAGTTTGGAGAAAGAAGCTACATGGTAATGAGTTGCCTCACAAGAAAGATGCTTTCACAGTGGAAAGTGTCAGGCAAAAAGCCGCTTGTTCGATTATGCTTCCTGAACATTTGCTTTTAATGAAAGGCTCACATCTTAAAGAATGGGCTCTTATCAGTAAGTTTTTGAAGTCCTCTCCATCATTCTCTGAATTAAATGATTGGGGTAAAAAATATTTGGCAGGAGTTAAAGAGATTTTTTATATTGATAATGGATCTCAGTTCTTCATTGCAATTTTTGAGTCAAAAGAGAATAGAGATAATATTCATCGATTTAAAGGTTGGTTTTGCAAGGGATTTGGTTTATTTACTATCCCATGGATTCCTAATTTTAAGGCAGATTCAAACATATGCAATTTTTCCTCTTTCTGGGTTTCTTTTCCTGCTCTCCCTTTAGAATACAGAGATTTGGAATTAATTGAACTCTTTTCAAATTAGATGGGTATTTTTGTAAAGCATGACCTTATACCTTTTGAGATGACCCATCTTCCTATTCGAGTGTGTTTGTTGTTGGATCTTTCCAAGGCTTTTCTAGATTCAATTTTTATTGTTTCAAAATATGGTTGTTGGGAGCAAATTGTTTCTATACAGGATCTGGCGGCTGTTGATTGTCATTCAGATTTTTTGGGTCATTTTAATTCTCAATGTCAAGGATGTGATGATCATTCTTCTAACCCTTCATGATGTTCTCTTAAAAATTCATAGAAATATTGTGAACCTAATTCACATATGGTTGGTCATAACAATAAAGACCTCTCTTTATGGGGTTATCAAGAGTTTTCCATTAATAAATCAGAACATACTTTTTTTTCTCTTTCTCAAGTCTTTAGTGGAATTGTTTGTTTCCTCTAAAAATTCATTTGAGATGAATCAATCTATCCAACATTTAGCTCTCTTCAAGAATTATGATTTGAGATGTCGCAATGTTAGTATAACTGAGGAAGTTCTCCAAATGATAAAAAAGAGGGTTTTTCACATTCCAACCTTATTAAGCCCCAAAAATGAGAGAATGGCTTATTTTGAAAACCTAGTACATGAGATTGTTCATAACAAGTTACCAATTCTTATTATGAACAACTCTCATTTAGATAGTCATAAGCAGCACTTTTATCTTCAATGGTACCAGCATCCAGGTTCCCAAAATCCTCCAAATGATCTGGAGTTAGTGGCTGGTGATTTGCTTCGATCTGTAGGTTCCCAACTTTTTGATTAAATTGCTGATGAAATTTTGCATGAAGAAGATGTACTTGAAGTCCTCCATCTTAATGGAATTTCAAAAAAGTAATTCGATACACAAATAGAAATAGAGTTTCATCAGAATAATGATCTGCCCCTTGATGTTGATCTTGTTAATGGTTTGCCACTTGTTAATGAGGGATCACAAACTTTTGATTTACTTGATCATGATGAAGCTAATAATATTCATCATTTCTATTGTCAATCACAATTTGCATATAAACCTTAAGAGAATAAGAATTCCAATAAGCAAGATTTCAATGCTTCGAAACATCTTGAATTAACTTTTGATTTTTCACAGTCCCTATCCATTTCTTAGTCTCCAACTTCTCAGGGTCATGTTAAGAATTCTCCAAAGCCTAGAGGGAGAAAAACAACTGTAGCTAAACTCAAAGAGGAGATTGAGGCTGGAATTCAATCCACCTTAGATGGGAAATTTTCAGTTACAAAAATACCAAGGAGAGCATGTCACTCTCCTTGACAACAATGAAGATATAATTTCTTGGAATGTCAGAGGAATTAATGCCTCTGACAAGAGAAACTAAGTCAACCACCAGCTTGACTCGTTAGGTGAAGACATTATACTTTTACAGGAGATAGAATTATCATTAGAAACATTTCAATCAACGATTTCTAAATGGTCTAATTGGAAAGCTTCTCATGTTGACTATAGAGATTGACGGTGAAAGCAATAATTGGAAAATGATGAATGTTCAGTGTTTTGATCTTTCATTCAAAATCATTAAATGTATATGGTCCCACATAGACTCGTGAGAAAAGAGGCTTTGGGATTTTTTATCAATGATTATTTAGCAATCCCCTGATTAGAATTTTATTTTGGGTGGGGATTTCAATTCCATTGTCTCTTTTCAAGAGAAATTGGGAGGTATTATCCCCCCACAAAAGACCATTGATGACTTTGCAAGTTTCATTTCTGACAATGCTTTACAAGATATAGTTCCTCAGAAAGGATTGTTTACTTGGACAAATAAGAGAAGAGATTTCGCACAAATTGCTAAGAGATTAGATAGATACCTTATCTCTCAAAATTTTCTACTTAAAAACTTTATAATTAAAACAAACATTTTACCTCTTATTTGTTCAGATCACTTTGCTATTTAAATTTCCATTTCTTCAACCTCTCAAATGCCTTCTCACCTACCAACTTTTAAGTTTGAGAGAATGTGGTTCAGGAATCCACATTTCCTCTCTCTATTGAGATAGTGGTGGGCGAGTTCTCCATGTTTTAATGGATCTAGGATGTATCAATTTTTCAAAAAAATGCTGCATGTTAAAGCACAAATTAAACTTTGGAATGAGCTCTCATTCAAAAAAAAAATTATGGAGAAAGAATCAGTTGCAAGAGAACTTAATGATATTCATCAGCATATCATTTTGAATGGTATGGATGCTTCCAATTATGATAAGAAAAGAGATTTACAATCAAAATGGGAAGAACTTAGGAAAAGAGAAGAAATCTATTGGAGACAAAAATCTAGATAACTTTGGTTGAAAGAAGGGGATAGGAAAATAAAATAAAATTCATGCATCTGCGAAAGCAAAAAGAGCAATAGCTACTATATTTTTAATTAATGATGCTAAGATAGGTAAAGTCCTTACTAATGTGAAGGAGATTCGGGATGAAGGAGTTAAATTTTTCAAGTCCTTATTAGCTCCACTTCCCTCTACAAATGTTAATATGACCAATGTCAATGATCAAGAAGTCTTATCTCCCATTCCTCTTTTAGTATCACTGCAAGATAATGATATCCTTATGAAACCTTTTACTTTAGAAGAAGTGCATAAGGTATTTTTTTCACTATCTCCAGACAAAGCTCCGGGGCCTGATGGATTCACGACCCTTTTCTTTCAAAAATGTTGGGATGTAATTTGTTTTGACCTGGTGGCTGTTCTGGAAGAATCAAGAAGAATCTCTTCAATTTAAAAAATGTTCAATATCACAAATATTTCAATCATTCCTAAGGCTAAGGATCCAAAGACTTTTTCAGAATTTAGGCCTATTTCACTATGCAACACTATTTACAAAATTATCACTAAGGCCATTTATCTCAGACTGCATTATCTAATTCCAAAAATTTTTTTTTTTGGAACAAGGAGGCTTTGTTCCTAGAAGGGAAACTGTTGAAGGTGCTTTAGTTGCTCATGAAGTTCTGCACTCAATTCATTCATCTCAATTGCCTTCTTTTATTGTTAAACTTGACATTGTTCGCATTTTTAGATTATTGGCATTTTGCATATAGATTGCATTAATAATATGTTGTCATTGATGTCAATTGAACCAGTGAATGGTATTCATGTTTTTGTTGATGTTATTGTTGTTATTGCTTTTGTATTGTAATCGGTATGATAAACTTTGTGGAAAATGTTATAAATCGGTATATGGTAGTTTGTAAGTTAAACTGGTGTATAAGGTTAAACCTTTCTATGTTCTGTAACCGGTAAACCCTACCAGTTTTTTTTGTTAAACCCTAACCGATCAAATTTTATTGGTTTAAGATCTGATGTTGAGCAGTAATGATAGTGACATGTGTGGTCATTTTATGAAGATAAGTTCAAGTTATTTTGGCACATTTGATTGTCTTGGAAAGGAGCAAAGTGGATTGCATCAAATGCATAGCGCGTGATGAATTACAAGTCTAATGAAGCGGTAATTATGGAGCGGTTGGAATTTTCTTATCTAATGTGAAGAGATTGTTATGATTTCTAACGGTCAAGATTGTACCGATTTGTTTGTAATCTCGATGATGAGAATTAGGTTTTTGTTATGTTATTGACCTATTTGATTTGTATTTAAGGTCGATGATATTGTTTTATTTCAGTGTTGGCAAAGTTGGCAGAAATTAGTTGAGTGTGAGGTTGCCTAACCAGAGGATGGATCTGAAGTTTGAGTGAAGGAATATTTGAAGCTTAAGAAGGATTTGATCAAGCAGATGTAGTGTTATTTAGACAGATCAAGAAAAACCTGTTGTTTTCTAACAATCACAACATAAATTGAAATCCCCTAACAGGGTAAGCTCTAACAAGCTTGGTTACTTTCTAAATCCTCTCACAAGGTGGTCCATTAGTTTGGATTCTCAAATCCTCTACCTCTACCAAGGTTACTCCTAACAATGTATTGTGCTTTGTATCAAGGCATATTTGTAAAATCCCCTAACCGGGTGATTCCTAACAGAATCAGTTCTTAACAGGACTTATTGTAATGCTTTAACAGGCTTGGCTCCTAACTAGGTAAACTTGAGAAGAGTTCAGATAGCTATCCTTGTGAGTCTCATCTCACCGTGGTTTTTACCTATTTGGGTTTTCCACATATAAATATTTGTGTCAGGTGGTGAATGCTTTTGTGGTTATGAACTTATTTATTGATATTTGATTAAGGCATGATAACTGGAAGGATGAGAGTTGAAAATGTTGATATTTGATTAAGCATTGTTGATGTTTACAAGATTGAAGTTGTTTACTATTAAGTTGGTATAACAATCAAACCGGTTGATGTTGGTAATCTTTGAGATATTATTTTGACAAAACTATTTTGTTGATAAGTTTATTTTGAGTTTGGGAGTTTGTATCAATTTTTTAGTATAATGATTCACCCCCCCCCTCTCAGTATTCTACCGGATACTTATTCTTTCATCATATCATCAATTGGTATCAGAGCGTCTCAGGTACTCTTAGATCTCTAAGCCTAACAGCTTGAGGAAAAGATCATGTAGATCATGATGAAGAAAGAAGGTCCTAAGTTCAACAAAGAGAACTATAGAATTTGGAGTGACAGAATGAAGATTTACAATAAAATTCTTGGTAGTTAGTATTGGGAGAGCGTAGAAACTCAATATGTTGCACCTATTGGTACTCTGACTGATGATCAAAAGAAAGAACAACAAGAGAATCATCAATCATTAGAGGCTATTATAAGCTCCCTAACTAATGTTGAATATGTAGATGTTCATGATCTTGAAACTGCATCTGAAGTGTGGAAAAAACTTGAAGAGATTTATAGCGGTGATGAACATGTTAAGATTGCTAGAGAGGAGAGTTTAAGAGGAAATTTTGATGACATGCGAATGTCTGAAGGTGAGAATATCCAACAGTATGGTCAAAGGATTAAAGAAATAGTTGGTGAAATAAAGAGTGCAGGAGGGAAAGTGGAAGATGCCATAGTGATCAGTAGGGTACTGAGAATCCTACTACCGGTCTATGCTATTCAAGTTGTAGCTATTCAGGAGCTGAAATCCATTGACAAGACAAAGGTAACTCTTGACTCTATCATTGGCAAACTTATTGCTTTTGAGTTAAATGGCTATGATGGTAGTGTACAAAAATCAAAATCTGCATTCAAAGCTTCTATCTCTAACCCATCTGTGAGAAGAAGTAGAGATACTGGTCATAGCTATGAATTCAGATCCAGTAGAGATGTTGATGATGAAAACAGTTTAGTGGAGCTTGAAGCATTGTTGGCAAAATGACTGCCTAGAGGCACTGGTAAATACAGAGGTAAGCTACCGTCGAAATGTTTTGCTTGCAATAAGATTGGTCATATAGAAACTAATTTCCCTAATAGTGAAAATAAACACAAGAGAGACAAATTTAAGAAGTATAAGGGTAAAGGAAAGAGAGATTGTCTTGTAGCTATTGGCAGTGGTATTACTGATGATGAATTTGATGATGACGCTAGTGAAGATATTGTGTTTGTGGCTATTAAGGAAGAGACATCTGAACAAAAGGCTTTAGTGTCTAGGATGGATAACTCTGATGATTGGATCATTCATAGTGGTTGTTCACATCACATGATTGGTGATCAGAGCAAATTTCCTTCCTTGAAAGAGTTTGATGGTAGTCTTTTCAGATTTGGCAATGACTCACCTTGTATGGTTAAAGGCAAGGGAGTTATTTCTCTTAATGGGAAGAGAAGTGCTGACGATGTTTATTGGGTTGAAGGTCTTAAGCACAATCTTCTGAGTGTGGCACAACTAAATGACAAAGGATACCCACTAGAATTTAGAAATGGCATGTGCAAAATATTTGATAACAAAGGTGAATTTATTGCAACCGGTAAACAGACCAGAGGTAATATATTTCATCTTAATCCTAAAGTTAGCAACTATTTGATTGCAAAGATAGATGATAGCTAGCTTTGGCATAAAAGATTTTGTCATATAAATTTTGACAATATTGTTAAAGTGAGTAAGTCTAAGATAGTAAGAGGTCTACCTCAGATAGACAAACTGGTTAATGCTCTTTGTAAAGAATGTTAGTTAGGGAAGATGGCTTCTTCTACTTTAAAGAGCAAGTCCTTCTTAGCAGAGCACTTGTTATATTTGGTTCATACAAATATATGTGGACCAATAAGAACTAGAAGCATTTCAGGTGATAGATATTTCATAATCTTCACTGATGACTGGTCAAGGATGATGTGGGTCACATTCTTAAAAGATAAGAATGAAGATTTTGGTAAATTCAAGGCATTCAGGGCCTTATCTGAGAAAGAGAGTGGAAAAAAGATTAAATGTCTAAGAACAGATCAAGGCGGTGAATTCACTTCTGAGGAGTTCACTAAGTATTGTGATGAGAATGGTATCAAGCGGCAACTTTCTATACCAAGGACACCACAACAAAATGGTATAGCAGAGAGAAAAAAATTGGTCAGTGGTTGAAGCTCCTAGGACTATGTTGATACAAGGAGGTGTGCCAAAAACATTTTGGAGAGAAGTTGTAAGTACAGCGGTCTACACAATGAACTGGGTTCTGGTGAAAAAAGGTAAGGACAAGACACCTTATGAGTATTGGTATGGAAGGTCACTTGATGTTAGTTATTTTAAGATATTTGGTAGTAAATGTTTTATTAAAAGAGGTGATTACATTAGCAAGTTTGAAGTGAAGAGTGATGAAGGCACATTTCTTGTCTATTCCACCAAGAGTAAAGCCTACAAATTTTTCAATAACTTGACTCAGAGAATTGTTGAGAGTGTTGATGTTCATGTAGATGAATGTCCTGAAGTTTCAAAAGGAACCATTTTAGAGAAAAAGGATGAAGATCCTTGCATTTTGCTTTTAGAACCTGAAACAGTTAAATCTGAAACTGGTAAGGAAAATCCTAATGTACTTGTTCAACCGGAATAGATAATTTCAGAAGAAGAAGATGATGAAGAAGTTGAACCTGAGGAGAATAATCATGTTATTCCTAGATATGTGATACTGAATCACAATCCTGAGAAGATTATTGGGGATAAGGATGCTGGAGTACTTACTAGAAGAAGAGTTAGAGAGAACTCTTGCATGATTTCCACCATTGAACCAAGAAGTGCTAAGGAGGCTTTTTGTGATGATCATTGGGTTAAGGCAATGGAAGAAGAATTGGATCAGATTGAGAAGAACAACACTTGGACCCTGGTACCCCGACCGGTAAACAAGAATGTCATAGGTACTAAATGAGTGTTCAGAAACAAGTTGAATGAGGATGGTGTTGTAGTTTGCAATAAGGCAAGATTAGTTTGCAAAGGTTATGTGCAAGAAGAAGGAGAGGATTATGGAGAAAATTTTGCACCAGTAGTAAGACTCGAAGGAGTAATAACATTACTTACATTTGAAGCTCACAAGAAGTTCAAGGTATACTAGATGGATGTCAAGTTTGCATTTTTGAATGGGATATTGGAAGAAGAAGTTTATATAGAGTAGCCTAATGGTTATGCATTGACAAATAAAGAAGACATGGTATGCAGATTGCATAAAGATTTGTATGGATTAAAAAAGGCACCCAAAGCATGGTATGAAAGGCTTCATACACATCTTATGAAGATAGGCTTTGCAAGAACCAGTGATGACAACAACATTTATCTCAAGTCTAAAGGAGATAAAATACTAGTTAGTGAAGTATTTGTTGATGACATTATATTTGGAGGTAATGATGTCATGAGAAATAGTTTTGCAGATGAAATGAAGAATGAGTTTGAGATTTCATTAGTAGGGGAAATAAAAAATTTCACAGGCTTGCAGATACAACAGATGAAGAATGGTATTTTCATTACTCAATCTAAGTATGTGAAAGAAGTTTTCAAGACTTTTGGCATGAGTGGTTGTAAACCAGTTGGAACTCCAATGGTTACAGGTTGTAAATTATCCAAGGAAGACACATCTAAGTTTGTAGATGAGAAAGAATGCAGGTCAATGATTGGTAAATTGTACTATGTTGTTCATAGTCGACTGGATATTGCCCATGCAGTTGGTATAATTGCTAGATTCCAGAAGAATCCAAAGGAAGGACATTTGATAGCAACCAAAAGAATTTTTAGATATCTGAAGGTACAGTTGATTATGGGTTATGGTATCCATATGGAGGAAATTTTGATTTGAAGGGGTACACAGATGCTGATTGGGCACGAAATGTTGATGGCTGGAAGAGTACTACCGGTGGAGAATTCTTTCTAGGAGGAAGACTTGTTTCATGGAGTAGTAAAAAGCAGAGTTGTACTTCACAATCTACTGCTGAAGCTGAGTATGTAGCAGCTTAAATGAATTGCACACAAGATATTTGGATGAGGCACATTTTGGAAGGTTTTAAGATGAAGATCTCAGAACCTATCAAGATTTTGTGTGATAATACGAGTGCAATTAATATTTCTAAGAATCCTATTTTGCATGCAAGGACTAAGCACATTGAATTAAAGTATCATTTCTTGAGGGAGAAAGTTCAAAGTAAAGATGTTACCTTAGAGCATGTTTCAACCAAGGAGCAGCTTACAGATATTTTTACCAAACCTCTACCTAAGACTTAATTTGAGTGTCTTAGAAGACAACTAGGGTTTGTACCCCTTCATGAGGTTAGTTGAACATGATGCTAATTGTATCAGTCCCTGAACTACTTGCAAAATTTTACATGGATTGATGTTTTTCTTTTGGAGTGGATGTATTCCACAGGGGGAGCATCAAGTTGCAATTTGTTGATACACATTGAGATTTTGATATTACATATTTTCCTTTCAATTTGACATTGTTGTCAAAGGGGGAGAAGAATTATGTGTTTTATTAGGTGAACTAGTGACAGGATGATGACAGATAGAGCATGGTGAATACTTGGTATGTAAACCAACATTCCTATTCACTAATCACAATTGCAAATCAGAGGTGTTGATATTTGTATTGCCATCAATGCCAAAGGGGGAGATTGTTGGCATTTTGCATACATATTGCATTAATGATATGTTGTAATTGATGTCAATTGAACCGGTGAATGGTATTCATGATTTTACTGATGTTATTGTTGTTATTGCTTTTGTATTGTAACCGGTATGATAAACTTTGTGGAAAATGTTGTAAACCGTTATATGGTAGTTTGTAAGCTAAACCGTTTTATAAGGTTAAACCTTTCTATGTTTTGTAACTGGTAAACCCTACTAGTTGTTTTGTTAAACCCTAACCGATCAAAGTTTGTTGGTTTAAGATCTAATAATGAGCAGTAATGATAGTGAAACGTGTGGTCATTGTATGAAGATAAGTTCAAGTTATTTTGGCATGTTTGATTGTCTTGGAAAAGAGCAAAGTGGATTGCATCAAATGCATAGCGTGTGATGAGTTACAAGTCCGATGAAGCGGTGATTATGGAGCGGTTGGAATTTTCTTGTTAAATGTGAAGAGATTGTTATACTTTCTAATGGTCAAGATTGTACCAATTTGTTTGTAATCTCGATGATGAGAATTAGGTTTTTGTTATGTTACCGACCTATTTGATTTGTATTTAAGGTCGATGATGTTGTTTTAATTCAGTGTTGGCAAAGTTGGAAGAAATTAGTTGAGTGTGAGGTTGCCTAACTGAAGGATGGATCTGCAGTTTGAGTGAAGGAAGATTTGAAGCTTAAGAAGGATCTGATCAAGTAGATGTAGTGTTATTCAGACAGATCAAGAAAAACTTGTTGTTTTCTAACAATCACAGTAGAAATTGAAATCCCCTAATAGGGTAAGCTCTAACAAGCTTGGTTACTTTCTAAATCCTCTCACAAGGTGGTCCATTAGTTTGGATTCTCAAATCCTCTACCTCTACTGAGGTTACTCCTAACAGGGTATTGTGCTTTTTATCAAGGCATATTTGTAAAATCCCCTAACTGAGTGATTCCTAACAGAATCAGTTCTTAACAGGACTTATTGTAAAGCTTTAATAGGCCTGGCTCCTAACAAGGCAAACTTCAGAAGAGTTCAAATAGCTATCCTTGTGAGTCTCATCTCACCATGGTTTTTACCTATTTGGGTTTTCCACGTATAAATATTTATGTCAAGTGTGGTTATGATCATATTTATTGATATTTGATTAAGGCATGATAATTGAAAGCATGAGAGTTGAAAATATTGATATTTGATTAAGCATTGTTGATGTTTACAAGATTGAAGTTTTTTATGGTTAAGTTGGTAATCTTTGAGATATTATTTTGACAGAACTATTTTGTTGATAAGTTTATTTTGAGTTTGGGAGTTTGTATCAGTTTTTTAGTATACTGATTCACCCCCCCTCTCATTATTCTACCGGATACTTATTCTTTCATCATATCATCAGACATGACGAAAGCATATGATAAGGTGGATTGGAATTTCCTTTTGAAATTACTTCACAAATTTGGCTTCTCAGAAAAATGGTGTAGATGGATTAAGGCATGTGTTTTAGGAGCAACTTTTTCAGTCATCATCAATGGGCCCCCAATGGTATTATTTTCAAGGACTCAAGGCCTTAGACAAGGGGATCCTTTATCCCCTTTTCTATTCACAATCATGGATGAAGCTTTTAGCAAATTGATCAGCTATAAGAATGTCAATGGAAACTGACAGGGGATTCTATTTGCAGATGACACTCTTCTTTATGGTAAATCATCTATTTCTGAAGCTAAGCATATGAAACAATCCTTGGAAGCTTATCTATCAGTTTAAAATTAGAGGATTAATGCACATAAATCTAAAATATTTATATTCAATACAAGGATGGTTGTAAGGAAAAAGATCATTAAAATCTTTGGTTTTAAGGTTGAGGAACTTCCCTGCACCTCTTTAGGCATTCATTTTTCTATGGGAGCTAATGGGTCTTCTTACTAGAAAAATGTCATAGATAAAATTAAAGACAAAATTGCATCTTGGAAAGTTAGATGGCTCTCTCTTTCAGGCAGAATACTTCTCATCAAAATTGTCCTAACTGCAATCCCTAATTATTATATATCTGTGCTCAAGGCTCCTATATCTATTATAACTCAGATAGAGAAAATTATTATGGAATTTCTCTGGAAAGTAAACTTATCTCAAGGAAACAAGATTCCTCTTGATTCTCTATCCAACATGTCAAATGATAAGAACTTAGGAGGGGTAGGATTACATGATGTTTCTAAACAAAATTTGGCTTTTGGAGGTAAGTTGGTCTGGAAAATGTATGCTAAATCTAATACAAAATGATGTCAAATTATGCAAGAGAAATACCTTGACTCTTCACATCCCAATAGAATCTTTACAATTTATAATTCTCCTAAAGGATCTGTTATGTGGGACTTCATGATGTTATACATAGAAGTGATCACATCTTATATATCTTGGAAAGAGAATAATGGTGAATCAATCCTTTTTTGGAACGATTCTTGGAATGGGTATACTCCATTATCTCAACTGCATATTCTGCAAGGTGTAATACCATCTGATTCTCAAAAGTGGGGAGATAAACTTATTGATTATGTAGGTGCGGTTGATTTATATTCAGGTAAGGTAATTTGGAAATATTTTTCTGAAATAATTGATGATAACAATGCTTTGGGGTTAGTACTTCAGTCTCTAGCTCATCAAGTGATTTTTTTATCTAATAAGGAAGATAAAGTAATTTGGGCTCCTTCTAAAGATGGTTCTTATTCAATTAATCTTGGTTATAAAGCTCTTCAACAAAAGGTGACTCAGAATATTAAACAAAGGCCTTTTTTCTTTTGTTGGAACAATATAGTTTTACCAAAAGCGGATGTTTCTCATAGTTGGCCCTTCATAAACAAATTCTCACTAGTGACAAATTGCATAAACTATAGATTGCTCAGCCTTTTTCGTGTGTTTTATGTGGCCAAGCCAATGAGGATGTTGATCATTTGTTTCTCCAATGTACTTTTTCTCTTCAATGTTGGTGTTTCATCTTGAAAAAACTGGGTCTTTCTATGCCTCTTCCAAATTCCCATTGGGAATTATTTCAATCATGGCCAATTTTATTTAGATCCTCCTTTTTTTCTTGCATCTAGTTGGTTATTACAGCAACAGTTCTATGGTTAGTTTTTTGGGAGAGGAACAAAAGAATATTCAGGAATCCATCATCTTCTTTTGAGTCATTTTTTGAGACTTTAAAAACAACAATCTCAGAACTGGTTAACTCTTATGTGCAGAAGCATGTTTGTTCGCTATTCACCTCATGGGATGCAAAAATTCTTAAGGAATGGAAACGGGTATTTTTCCCTACTGCTACTCTACCATCATCAGATGATAAAATCAAAATTGACAGGGCCTCTATTATCTGGCAACCTCTTCAGACAAATTTTGTTAAAATAAATTTTGATGGCTCTTCACAAGGGAACCCAGGTACCTCAGGTGTTGGATCTTGCATTAGAGATGATATAGAGAGACTAAGAGCTTATAAATCATCTACATTTCCTCCAGGTACTAATAATTTGGCAGAATCTCAAGCTTTACTTCAAGGGTTGATTCTTACCAAACAAATGGGATACACTAGAATTCATGTTGAGGGGGGTTCTTCTATTATTATTGATGCTTGTAAATGTAGGAATTCTTTTAATTGGCACATTAATTATGTTCTTACTCAAGTTTGGAATTTATCAAATACTTTTGAAGAAGTTTATTTGTCACACACATATAGGCAAGGAAATAGGCTCACAGATAGACTAGATAACTTGGGTTGTGATGGTGTAGTCGCTGACTTAGCAAAAGATGGTTTTCATTTAAATTTCATCCTTTCTTATCTGGATGATAGCATAAGTCAGATTATGTCCTTGCAGAAAAGGTCTAGCCATTAAAAGAATTTCCTAATTATTATTTCAAGTATTTTGGTTTACATTGATATGAGTTTTTGTAGGACATATATTATGCGTATCGTGATATTATAGATAAATCATATGACCGCATATGCAAATAACTATTAATGGCCTTTTGGCGGTTGCTTTCATGGTAATAAACTTGATTTTTATCTTGAAGCATGCGAAAATATAATTCCATGTACCAATATTTACTGCCCTCGAAATTCAAGGCTTGAGCTGATAGATTTCTATAATTTATCTTCTCCATCAATTTATTGGCAGTTTTATCCCAGTCTTCAATTTGCAAGATTTCATTTTGGCAAGTTAATGGTTTCTTAATGCAGCTAGCTAGGGACCTTAAAGAGATAGGCGATATGCAAGATTCTTTAGTTTTTTATACATGTCATTGAGAGCACCTTGAATACATGCCTCGAAGTTATAGGGTTAACATTTATGTGCAAGAATGGGAGCAACCTTTTTCTGAACATATCTCAGACGAACATCTTGGTTCGGTCTTTCTCTCTCATAGCTATCAGGTGCGGAAGAGTATTAAAAGGATTATCGGTGAGCATATTTTGTTTCCCCAATCAAGGAGAATCATATTCCCTTCTCAATTGGTTTCAATATTTCTATCCAATGCTCTCGACCTTCTTCAATCCATACCTCTTTTGGAAATTATTGCTACTAAAGTGGTCACAGATGTTTTTCTTCCAGACAATAAGTTATTGCTTGCAGTGTAGAGGTATGATTTATGGGATGGCACAGCTTACATAGGTGGTATTTTCCCATGGCAATTCCTCCTTAATAGGCATGTTTTCCTCTCAACTTACGACAACATCAAATACTCACTCGAAATGCAGAATTATCATTTTATTCAGAGGGTTTTAGACAGACATTATAGCAACATTGGGCATGAAATGATGGTTCTAATTATATAGAAAGTTAACGCCCATCTTATTCTCCTTCATGCTCCTCATGTTGATACAAGAGATTCAAATGTCCAATCAGCTTCTCTGCATGATCCCGTGCCAGACCTCAATATTCCTCCTCAGCATGGTTCTATTCAAGATGGTGGTGAAATTGGCTCCACTTCATTGCAGCAGGATGCTGGTGGTATGAATTTGCCTATCGATCAACATGGTAACCTGGAGAGGTATCTAGTGGTAATGGAAGAATAGCTCTATAAAGGGTTCTGGTTTAAAATTTTGATGTGACAAAAATATGGTGGTGCCTTCGGTGTGCTTTTTGTCAATTTTGATTGGCTGGCCTTCAAAAAAAATTTGTAATCTGTATTTGTCGAGATCACTTGGGCCTTTTTGGCTTTTTATGATAATACATGATTATCAACTTTGTAAAAGGGTCATTGGCCATGTTTTGGTAATGATATTTCCTTATTTCTAGTTTGATATTTAGATTTTCAGTTTTTTAGGTTTTTTATTGTGTCAAGTCGAGCTATAATCGAAGGTTTTCTCTCTTGGCTCTTTCCTACTGGTATGCTCGTCAAGCCATGTTTTTTGTAACTATTTTATTATATTAATATATATAAGTGGTCTTCCACTTTTGCCAAAATAATAATAATAATCTGAAAACTTCTAAGACAACTTATCAGCATAACACACAAAACTCAAAACCGCATAACATGCAGATTGGAAAGTCAAATTGACAACATATATACCTTGTAGTTTAGTCAATACATTGGAGGGAATATATCATAACAATGATAAATCTATATTTTGGACCAAGAAAAAAAACATTGTTAATGATGGCATTGTAGATGCACAAACTCTTAAATCAAAATAAACCATCTTAAATTTATCAAGTACTCAAAACAACACAAGCAATCAACATAATAACAACACATCTAAGCCAAAGACATCTTATACACCTCTTAGGAAATTCACACCATTGGGTGAATCACTTGAAACTACTTTGAGGAAACTTATCTCCAATAATCTTATCACGCTACCTAAAGTAAGAGATTATAAACTAAAGGTTAAGTCCACATGATGGAATGACCAAGATTATTGTGAGTTTCATAGGAGTAAAGGGCACAAAATAAATGATTTTCAAAGGTTGAGGAACACTATACAGGATTTGATTGACAAAGGAGACATATCAGTTGATGGGCATAAATCCCATGAAGAGCATGTGGCATTTAATGATCCCCTCCAAATTATGAGAAGGGAACTCCCTCAAAATCAAGTAAAGAGAAGGTCAATTATACAATTGAATTTTATGACTATGTTATCAATTACATATTTGAAAGTGATTCTTATTTAAATTTGATTACCATAGAAAAAAAAAACTTGATTGCAATGTGACAACATGTCAAAGAAAAGTCACCCTTCAAGGAGTACCGCCTAAACCATCTTTTGTGACTAGCCAATATAATGTCTTAGAGTATTTTAAGAAGACGCCTTTTCATATCAATCTTATAGCTTTTGCATTCGTCACCTACCCATAAAGAAATATTGGAGAAATATTTACAAGAGACCAATGTATCCCCAAACCTTGATCCTGCATATGTTGGCATTTGCATGAAGATTGCATTGATGAAATGTTATGTTGCCATTGATGTCAATTATAACCGATAATGATGTTGTTATAATGTTGTTTTGCAATTGGTAAGTGAGTTTGTGAAGGAAACCAATATTACTAGAGAAGAAGTGAGATCAACCGGTAAACCCTACCTGTTGATATGATAAAACCCTAACCGATGAAGTTTGGTGAATCAGTTGTATTGGTTTATGATTTAATGATGATCGGTAATGATTATGACAAGTATGCATGTTGTATGAGAAGAGTTTCAAATAGTTTTTGGCACGTAGAGTTAATGGTTTTTATCTTGGGAATGAGCAACTTCATTGCAAGTAATGTAAACTGTGTGATGAGTTACAGTGTTGAATGAAGCGGTGATCAAGGAGCAGTCAAGGATATCTTGAATATTGTGCAATGATTATTATGAAATCCAACGGTCATACTTGAACTGATTTTTTTGTAATCTCTATGAGATAATTCGGTTTGTGATGTGTTACTGACCTGTTCATTTATTTATAAGGTCAATGAGTTGTTTTGTTGTAGTGTTGGCAATTTTTGATTGAGAGTAAGAGAGTGTGGTTGCCGAACCAGATTATGTATCTATAGTATGTGTAAAGGCAGATAGGAGCATGAAAAGGATCTGAACAAGAAAGTGTAGTGCTATTCAAACAGATCAGTAAACCCTTGTTGTTTTCTAACAATTACAATAGTCAAATCCCCTAACCAGGTAAGCTCTAACAAGCTTGGTGTTATCTAAATCCTCTAAACAGGTGGTCCATTAGCTTGGATTTCAAATCCTCTACCGAGGTTAATCCTTATAGGGTATTGCTTCTAATAGGGCATTATAGTCAATCCCTTAACCGTGTGGTCCCTAATAGGATTTGTTCTTAACGATACTTTTTGTAAAGCTTTAACAGGCTAGGCTCCTAACATGACGAACTTCAAAAGGGTTCACAATAATTGTGGGTATTCATCCCCACTGTGGTTTTTCCCATTTGGTTTTCCACGTCAAAAATATTGTGTCAAGTGGTGAATGCTTTTGTGGTTATGTTTACTATGGTTGAACTGCTTAACTGCTAAATCCACTTTGATATGTTATGTTAACTGGCAACAATCTGAAATGAGGTTTTACTTTTGTCAGTAAAGTATTTGGATGTTTGTGAGTTTCAAGTTGTTTTACTATTAGTTTGTTATAACAGTCAACCGGTTTAACTTGTCAATAATATTGCATTTGATGTTCAGTGTTTAACTTGTCATTTTAAGAGTTTGACTTGAGAGGTTGTTTTTGAGATTGGTGAAATTTTATATCAGTTTTCTATCTATTGATTCACCCCCCCTCTCAGTAGTTGACCGGATCCTTATTCTTTCATCATACCATCAGCATAGTTTCAGGCCATTGTGGAGTTGGCAACAATGATGAATGAAAACTGGGAGGGGGCGTGAATCAATTTTCACCGGATCTAACAATTTAAGCACAATCTCATATCTGATCAACTACAACAAAGATAAAGATAAACACAATAATAGCAACAAACATAACACCAATATTTTGACATGGAAAACCCAGTTAAGGGAAAAACCACGGTGGGAGCCTACCCACAATAAGATGATACTCTGTAGTAGTATGTGTAAATATCATAATGGGGAATGCACATGCATTCAGACACACTGCCTAGAGATCACTGCTTAAAATATAATGACCCAAAAGGCTCCAACCCTCAGGGAAGGTTCACTACCTTACAATAATATTTGGATTACAATCTGGTTAAGATGAAATGAAAGAATAACATCTCCTAATGCTTGATGACGGTTTTGGTTAAGCTCATTTGTCTGCCCTGCAATTATTTCTGCTCAATACATCACATTGAAGGGTACATTTTCTTATGAACACATACAACACTCTCTGATAATGCAGACACAACCACCACACATGAATTATATGAGTATAACACATATTTATACAATTCATCAACCTTGACTACAAAGGTCGGCTCAAACCCTCAATACCTAATTACAAAATTACATCACACGATGCTTAAATAAACCACCAGACCATACAATTCCATAGGCAACATAGCATGGACCTAAATCAAATCCTCGAACACACAACACCACCAGAAATCTTGCCAAGATCAACTGCAACACGCTACAC
Organism: Cryptomeria japonica; assembly: GCF_030272615.1. NCBI lineage: Eukaryota > Viridiplantae > Streptophyta > Pinopsida > Cupressales > Cupressaceae > Cryptomeria > Cryptomeria japonica. Next base: position 487,146,447 of record NC_081411.1, read on the forward strand.
TACCGAAAATACCACATAACACAAAGAATATCATTGGACCCAAAATATCTTCAATAACTCACACAGTGATCAAGACAGACCACCAAAACAAATAGGACATGATAAGGAAACACCAACAAGCACGTTAGAACCATCCACAATAGCTGCACCAACACCACTTATTCAAATCTTCATCGATCAACACACTAACACTCAAGAACACTTAACAACAAAAATTCAGATGAGAAAGATAACTTGTAGAGCACCAAATCATGAACCATCTAAAATAAAGATACACATGAACATCCAAAACACTCTCCCAAATCCACAACTTAAGATATGATCATGTCGGAGCACAATGGATCAATCACCAAAACACTGCAACATTGAACACCAAAAACTAATCTTCATACCGGAATCCACAACTCGAACAAATCACCACATAGCATTGTGGAATCAATAAAGAATGAAGTATCTCTAGTTGATTCAATATCCCAAATAGATAAACCAACTAGATCAACTCACTGCAATCACCAGATCACCAAACAACTCTCCGCAATACCAAAACACATGAATATGTTGACATCAATGACAACAACATATCCTAGTAGCAACAATATCCAACAATCTCCCCCTTTGGCATTGATGGAAACATATGAATGTTAAAAATAATCAATGCAAAGGAATAAATCAACATCAACAAACTCCCCCTAAGATCATGCACACAAAGATTCAAGGATAAGGCAATTTTTCACATGCTTCTCTCCCCCTTTAACAATAATGCCAAATGAAAATCATGCTTCTCTCCCCAAGACAAATAATCTCGCCCCCTTAGGATGAGCTCACAAACTGAACATCTGAATCACTGACTACTCTAGCTGAGTAGAAGCACCCACTCTCAACCCGGATTAGAAGATAAGACTATGAAGTCCACCGAATTGATGCATCTCCATGCATCTAGTTCTCATCAGGAGGGGCAGAGACCCCTAACTTGTCTCTCAAATAGACAAAGTTATTTGTAGGCAAAGGCTTAGTGAAAATAAATATCCATTATTTTCATCTCCTCTGTAGTGTTATGATCCTGATCCTTTGTAAATACATACTCCAATCTGACTTCTTCATCATTGACCTTCTCCCTCAAGAAATGATACTTAATTGATATATAATTTGTTTTAGAATGCAGTATCAAATTCTTGGAAATATTGATAACACTTGAATTATCACAATATATAATAGTAGGCTCATCATACACAACTCTGATATCCTTCAACATTCGGTTCATCCAAACTGCCTTAGTACAGTTGCTAGGAGCAACAATGTATTTAACTTCAACAGTAGATAGAGATATAGCATATTGTTTCTTACTGGATCATGAAACGAATTTCTTTACTAAGAAGAAAGCTCCACCGGTAGTGCTCTTCCAGTCATCAACATCACCTGCCCAATCAACATCAGTATAAGCACATAACATGAAATCATAATTATTTGGATACCATAAACCATAGTCAATTGTCACCTTCAAGTATTTGAAAATCCTCTCCACAGCAGTAACATGACTTTCTTTAAGATCAACTTTAAATCTAGCACAAAGACAAACAACATGCATAATGTCAGGTCTAGTTTGAGTTAAGTATAATAGTCCACCAACCATATATTTGTACAAAGTCTGATTCACTTTTTGAGACTCATCATGCTTAGACAACTTGTATCCAGTCACCATAGGAGTTCCAACAGGTTTAGAATCATCTAACCCAAACATATTCAACAATTCCTTCACATAGTTAGATTGAGAAATAAAAATACCTTTGTCAACTTGTGTAATCTATAGTCCTAAGAAAAATTTCATCTCACCTATCATAAACATCTCAAACTCCTTTTGCATATCATCAATAAACTTCATACTCAATTCATCATCTCCTCCAAAAATTATGTCATCAACAAAGACTTCAACAGTCAAAATATTATCATTATCAATAGTCAGTACCTTTATAGAATCCCAACTTCATCATACCAGGCTCTAGGGACTTGCTTCAGTCCATACAATTCTTTCTTTAATTTGCATACCATGTCTCCATCTGATAATGAAAATCCATCTGGTTGTTCAATGTAGACTTCCTCTTCCAAATCACCATTCAAAAAGGTTGACTTAACATCCAAATGATATACCTTGAAATTATAACAGCTTCAACTCTAGCTACTAGAGCAAAAGTATCCTCATAATCAATTCATTCCATATGTGAACAACCCTTACATACCAATATTGCTTTGTTTCTAACCACTTCATTGGCTTCATTTAGTTTATTCTAGAACACCCATTTAGTGTCAATCACACTCTTGTCTTTAGGTCTCAAAACAAGCTCCCATGTGTTATTCTTTTCAATCTGATTCAATTCTTCTTCCATAGCTTTTATCCAATTTTCATCTTGGCATGATTTTGCAACATCTTTAGTTTAAATCTTTGAAATCAAGCATATCTCTTAAGCAACAATCATTCTTCTATTCATCACACCTTTATTTTTATCACCAATAATCTAATTTTTTGAATAATTCAATCTTACATACCTCAAAGTCTTCTGATTGTTTTGATTCTCTGGTTCTTGAACTTCTTCACCGACAAAAATAATATCTGGATTAACTGTCTCTACCAAAGCATTTTGCTTTAAGATCTCGGTATGCATAGGCTTTGAAATAACATCTTGATCATCAGATTCATATCTGCATGCTCTGATATGCTTTCCATGACATTCATCCACCTTCACATTTGCACTCTCTACTATCTTTCTCATTGTCTTGTTGTAACACCGGTAGGCCTTGCTCTTAGTAGAATATCCCAAGAAGATTCCTTCATCACATCTTGCATCAAACTTTCCTATATCCTCATCTCTCTTGATATAACATTTACTTCCAATTTTTTTGAAATATCTAACTGTAGGAATGTGACCAAACCATAGCTCATAAGGAGTCTTACCAAAATCACCTTTTATATACACCTGGTTGAATGTGTAAACAACAGTGCTAACAAATTCTCTCCAAAAGGTCTATGCAACATTTCCTTCAATCAACATAGTCCTAGCAGCATCCAAAATGGTTTTGTTCTTCCTTTCAACAACTCCATTCTGTTGAGGGGTTCTAGGAGCAGATAATTGCCTTCTATTTTCATTCATTTTACAGAATAAATCAAACTCACTAGATGTAAATTCTCCTCCTCTATCAAATCTCAAACACTTCATCTTTAACCATGTCTTTGTCTCCACCTTAGCTTTGAATATCTTGAATTTCTCCAATGCTTATGATTTCTCCCTTAGAAAGGTAACCCATGTCATCCTAGAGTAACCATCAATCAACAACATGAAATATTTGTCACCCTGCACACTTCTTACTCTTGTAGGACCACACAAGTCAGTATGCACAAGGTCTAATAATTCATTAGATGTATACAACTTACTCTTTAATGTAGTTCTTGTCAGCTTTCCCAACTGACATTCTTTGCATACCAGATTACATTGCTTCACAATTTTAGGCAAATCTCTAACAACTTGAGTAGAGCTTATTATTATCATGCAGTCAAAATTAACATGACATATCCTTCTATACCACAACCAACTTTCATCAATCTAAGCAATCACACAACTTTTCTCACCAGCATTCAAGTGAAAGATATTACCTTTAGTCTTAATCCCTGATGCAATCTCTATATCAGAGGCATTAAGAATCTTGCATTTACCATTCTTGAATTGCAAATCATATCCCTTGTCAACCATTTGTCCAACACTCAAAAGATTATGCTTCAAACCTTCAACATGAAAGACATCATCAACTTTATGCTTACCATCAAAAGAAATTGAACCTCTACCACAGATCACACAAACTTTATCATCTCCAAATATCACTATACCATCATCATACCTTTCCATATTCACAAGTTTTCTTTTATCACCTATCATATGATGTGATCAATCGCTATCAATTACGCATTCATATTTCTCTTCAATCTTAGAAGTCAAATCTTTCTCCTCAACAATACAGCTTCCAGAATTCACTGGTACTAGATCATCTTCCTTGATAGAAATAAATACAAACTCATCTTTTGAATTCCTATTCTCAGACTCTTCATCTATCACACCTTCATCACCAACATAATAACATCTCTTCTAATATCTAAACTTTTTGTTAGGCTTATAGGACTTATAATTCTTATCATGCTTCTCATATCTATCATACTTTTCAAATCTATCATGCCTTTCAAAATTGTCATGATTATCATGCATATACATTCTTTCAGGACACCTAGAAGCAAAATGTCTTATCTTATTACAAGAGAAACATTTCAAAGGTAACTTTCCATCATACTTACCAACTCTCTTAGGTAGTCTTCTAGCAATAAGGGCTTCAATCTCATCCAACTCTCTTTCTTTCTCTTCCATCTCTCTCTTTTCTCTTTCATATCTGAATACCCAACATGAACGTGCTCCCGGATCATACTTCTACTTCCCAGATATAGAGGCTCTGAAAGTAGTCTCAAATTTTCCATTTGATTCTCCAAATTCACTCAACTCAAAGGCAACAAGCTTGCCAACCAACATGTCACTAGTCACAGTAGCCACACTTTGGATCTCATCTATAGCAGCTACTCTAGGCTTGTAAGGAGGCAAAGATCTTGGCACTTTAGCAACAATCTCATCTTCTTCAAGAGTTCCACTGGCACATCTTGTTGATGGGTGTTTTGACACACTCACCAACAGGTAGGTTGAACATGAATGCACATACCACCTCTCCTGAAAAGTGATCAATCTCGAAAGATTGACAACTCCAATGTCTCTATATTCGGGTCACGACGACGTTGGGTAACTCGGTGGTTGACATAGTTGTACCTGTTAAGGAGCCTGTTGATTCATAACTTTCTGATTTATTTGCATAAGTTAGAAAACTAAACTAAAACTAAACTAACTGGCGAGAAATAAATAGAAAAAGATAAAGGGGATGCAAGAGGATGACAAATATTCAACATTCATTCCATCTAACAATATCAACTAAACCTAGAGGAAATTGGAGTGTTCATACATCAGCATGCAAATCAGCAATTAAACACACTAACGAAGCCAACTTCAAAGATTAAAATTACTAAACCACATTGACATTAACATCAATCACCATATACATGCACATATTGAAGCAATGCAAACACAACTCTCTCCAGATTCAGGAAGTTGAATCAAACAGAAGGACATCAAATATTCACCATATGAAAGAAAACAACTGAAGTAAACATGAAATCGAATTGAAGTTCATAAATTTGCCTTCTAATGAGGATAGTTATTCAGCAGATTTGTCACATTGAATGTCTAATTTTGCTTACATCAATTTGCTTCTAGCTACATTAACATGAAAATGCAATGAAAAAGATCTAAAATGACCTTCAGCCAAGTTCCAAAAAATTTCCAGCTCCTAAGCTATTTCTAAATCTAAATTCCTAATTCTGAAAAGTCTAACTTCAGAATTGCTAACCCCTAATAATGAGCTTCCAGCTTCAATTTATAAATTTTTCAGAAAATCCCCTTTTACAAACAACAGATCAAAACTCCCAAATTGTGCATGCAAGCACCAAGTTTCCTTCTTGTAACTAAAAATCAGCTTTAGTCATCCATGCAAACTTGTTTGTAAAAACAAGAGCTTTCCAAAAAACAAGAGCTTTCCAATTTCAACATTTAGTTCACTGTGCATTCCAATTCTTACTTGGCAAGTTTCCCACTTCATCTCTAGTTTGCCTTGACTCAACTCTTGTTCAATATTTACCCTACACATTAAAATAATAAAATAATTTATTTATTTCCTAAAATGTGCCAGTCTATTTATAAATTCACAATTTAAAATAAAAGTTAATTTCATTGTGAATTTTAAAATAAAATAATTTAAATCTTTTAAATAAAATAAAAGCAATATTACCAAAAAAAATTAAACTATTATAAAAGAACTTTATCAAATTTTAAAATAAATTAAATTTCAATAAAAGAAATAATCCCCTTTCATGGTGGAGCTCAATTTCCACTTTTCCAAGTCTCCTCCAAAGACAAAAATAAATAATATTTAATTTACATTCAAAAAGAGATGAATTTAAATCAATAGATATTTAAAATCTAAAAAGTTGATCTAAATCCATTTTACTTTTAAATTGCCCTTTACAAAAAGAAAGATTAGGGGAAGAGCACTCAAAGTGTCGCCTGATATCTAATTAAAGATGTTCCAATAACTGTCAACTCAAAATCGCTAGTACTTGGGTCAATTATGAACAAAATATTACAAAAAATGATCGGTTGTTGGTATAAAACAAATTTATTAATGGTGTTTTCACTATGATGGCTATTGGGCCATCAACATGACAATAAAATGACCGTTATTGAAATTATGTTATCCATTGGTGCTCTTCCCCTACATGAGAGGAGATTTAAAGAAAATATTTTAAAGAACATCATGAAATTTTAAAGAAGGCACGAGAGATATTAACATCATGAAATGTTTAGAAAGAAAAGTGAATTGCCTTTCACTTGCTACATTTTTATTCCAACTGCTTAAGGCCATTGATTACGACAATTTCTGCTCATTTTATGTGTTGCCCTAACTCATTCTTTGCCTTCCTACGCTACGTTGTTTTCCTTGCCCTTGCGAATCTGCTTTTTTATCATTCATTTGCACTCAATCTGCATATAATGATATTGCAGGTGCACCATTATTTTGACTGTGTTTTTATGCCATGGCATCTACTAGGCTCTTTGCATCCATCGCCTTATGGTGTGTGGGAAATCACTTCACGGTTTTTTGATTGTTGTGCATTTCCTAATGAGCAGCTACTGCTCCATTGCATATTTTTTTCGTCTATTTCCCGGGCAATTCATATTTCGCTATCTCTTCTTTGTATGTCCTCCTAACCTTCAATTCTTCTCACTCCGTAATGACTCCAACTTATCAATTTGATATGGAATCGATCAACTCATGCATCTTCGTTTAATTGCTTTGCCTGCAACTCCATTTTTTTTGAGTTTCAGTAACACCTATTATGTCTTTTGAATGTGCTTTACAAGGTTTCATTGTTTAAATCAGTTTCTTTCATTGCAGTGTAATTTCTTATTTCCATAAAGCATGAGAGTGCCTTCTCCAACTTTGCATCTTGATTGGGTTCAGAGATTTCCAAAACCGCTCGTTCACTTTGGGCATTTCAGGACACTGTGCTTTGAACCTCTTGGAGGTTGAGAGACTTCATGTTCTTTAGACTCCTGTGTTAATTATGGGTAGCTTTGATAGCTGTTCGTCCTTACCCAGAAATAACAACATTAGTTATGGGTAGTTTTGGACAGCTGTTCGTCCTGACCTAGAATTAGAAAATGGTTGTTTTTGTCAAACAAGTATTGTTAGGATAAAAACAATTGTTATTTAATAGTGGCTCTTTTTAGGTGACACCTCATAGCCAAAATTAGTTATTGGTTATTGAGTTGTCTTAATCTCAGCCGTTGGTTTGAATTAATCTTGGTCGTTGGTTTTCCAACAGAGTAGTATAAAAAGGGGTCATGGGTCATTTGGAAAAGAAGAAGTCTTGAGAAGAACTTGCAGTGATAGCAAATAGTCTTGCAGTGTTAGCAAGAGGCGTAGTGATAGCGTTGATATAGCAGTGGAGGATATCAGCAGGAGATATTAGGAGTTTGTCGGAGTTCTGCCAGTAAGAGGCAAGGAATTCTTTTGTAATTCTTATATTGCTGAAGATTAATATATTTTCCATCTGTAGAACTGGTTTTCCCTTAGGGGTTTCTCCCAGGACGATTGCCCAAAAATATTGTGTCCTTGTGTTTCTTATTTCTTTCCGTATTTTTTAGTGAAGTTGCAGTTGTGTTATTTTTTGATATTCAGCTGTAAATTTATTTTCAGCAATTAAATATTTTTTTATGAGATAGGAGATTAATAATCAGTGACTGCAATAGAATTTCTACATGGTATCAGAGCTTTGTTGAGGGTAGAAAAGGTTTACCCTAAGCAAAGGAAAGAAATTTGAGTTTGACCTCTTTCGAGTTATTGTTTTCCTTTATTTCTTTGAGATGGCCTCAGCAGGTTTGAGAGATCAGGACAGATTGGATGGTGCCTCAAATTTTGGTGTCTGGAAAGCCAGAATTTCTTTAATGCTGGAAGAGAATGGTATCAAGGAATATGTTACCAGTACTGTAGCTGTACCTATAGATCCAGTACAACTTGCAGCATACAAGAAGGATGATGCCAAGGTAAGGAGGATAATCCTTGATGGTGTCAAGGACCATGTTGTTCCACATATCGCAGAGTTAGATACAATGAAGAAGATGTGGGACGCCATTCTGAATCTATACCAGAATGCTACCACTAACCAGAAGCTGATTCTCAGAGAAAAATTGAGGAATACTTGGATGAACAAGGGAGAAGATGTTACAAGTTACCTCACCAGGCTTAGACTTGTCAAGGATGAGTTAGCAGCTATTGGAGATAAGCCAAATGAAGACGAGTTAGTAAGAATAGCCCTAAATGGGTTTACTAAGCAATGGGATGTCTTTGTTCAAGTTATTAATGGATGAGACACTTTACCTAGCTGGGATCGACTATGGAGTGATTTCACTCAAGAGGAGCATAGACTAAGTCTTGTCAATGGAGCCAACAATAAGAGTCAGAAAAGTGAGGTAGAACAAGAAAATGTTGCCCTAGCGGGAAAGGGGAAAACAAAGAAGGGATCTAGCAAAAGAGCAAATTCACAAATTGAAAAGAAGAAGAAGGACCTATCTAAGGTCAAGTGCTTTGATTGTCACGAGTTTGGCCACTATGTCAGCGATTGCCCACAAAGGAAGAAAGATAAGAAGGGCAAGAACCAAGTGGCAGCTTCAGCAAGTGCAGAGGAGCTCTCTAGTAGATTGGAGGATGAGTTTGCACTCATAGCTTGTATGATTAGCTCAACCTCATAGAGTGTCTGCTATATAGACAGTGGGGTGTCATTTCATATGACAGGAGTTCGAGAGTACTTCTCTAGCTACAAGGAGGAGAACACCAAAATTTAAATCTCTATGGGGAACTTGTCCAAGCTCAACTCAGTTGGGAAAGGGACTGTTTAGCTTCAGAGGGAGAATAGAAAGGTAATTCCTCTTCATGATGTGTTGCATGTGCCAGGCTTAGGTATGAATTTGGTTTCTGTATCTATCCTTCAGGATAAAGGGTATAATGTTCTCTTTAGAGGGATGCATGTTTTGATTAAGCATAAAGATTGGAAATCACCCGTATCTATTGGAGTTAGAAGTAGTCGCCTTTATAGGTTGCAGTTTGATACTCCTAAGACACTCATGAGTAGCAGTAACCCTAGAGATCTTGGAGAGCTATGGCATAGGAGGATGGGCCATATTCATCATGGAGCACTTAGATTGCTTCATGAGATGGTGACAGGTGTTTCAGAGGTGAGCACGGAGCATGATGATGTATGTAAGGGATGTGTGTTGGAAAAGTTTGCGAAAGCATCTTTTCCAAGGAGTGACACCAGATCTACGGGTGTTCTTGATCTATTACATTTAGATGTATGTGGACCAATGTCGACAAAGTCTATCAGAGGATATGAGTATTATGTTACCTTTATTGATGATTTCTCCAGGAAGACCTGGATATACTTCTTGAAGACCAAGGATGAGGTTTTCAGTCGCTTCCAAGAGTTCAAGGCTCTTGTGGAGAACTCAACAGGAAGGAAGATAAAGGTTCTTCGGTCAGACAATGGAGGTGAGTACAAAGGAAATGACTTCCAGAATTTCTATACCAGAGAAGGAATCAAGAGAGAGTGGATTGTTCCTTACAATCCACAGCAGAATGGAGTTGCTGAGAGGAAGAACCATTCTATTTCGAAGGCAGCAAGGGCTATGCTACATGACCAGGACATGCCCCACTACTTATGGGCAGAAGCGTGTAGTACAGTAGTCTACATTCAGAATAGGGTTCCACACAAGGTACTAGGGAAAATGACACCAGAGGAGGCTTTCACGGGGAAGAAGCCAGATGTTGGTCACTTCAGGATATTTGGGAGTTTGGCATATTGCCTTATTTCTGGAGACACACGTACCAAGTTAGATCAGACTGCAGAGAAGGGGTACTTTGTTGGGTATAGTGAAACTTCAAAGGCATATAGGATGTTCATTCCAGGGGCTAGAAGAATTATTGTCAGACGTGATGTCAAGTTCATGGAGGTCAAGGCATTTAGAAGATCCAGAGATTTGCCAGCAGATGATCAGAGTGAGCAGCCAACGAAAGCTCCAAGTCCAAGTCAAGGACAACAAAGCTCAAGTACAGTTACTAGTACAAGCATAAACTCGGGTAGTGAAGATTTACAGAGTATGGGGCAACTGGTGCAGCAGGATATGCATCTAGATGATATAGAGGTTGATATTTCATCCTCTACAGTTGGTAGTAGGAACCATGAGGTTCAAGACATACAAAGGGATACTCAGGAGTCTGTGGGAGCTCCTAGGAAGAGTACAAGACAGAGGAGACAACCAGCCAAGTTCAATGACTATGTGGCATTAGTCAGCCAGTTGGTAGATAGTGAACCTTCCAGCTATCAGGAAGCTGCAAAGCATCAGGTATGGCGAGATGCTATGGTTGAGGAATATAACTCAATAATGCAGAATGATGTATGGGAGGTAGTGCCTAGACCAACTGATAGAGCAGTAGTTGGATCACGCTGGATCTTCAAGATAAAGCATGGTGCAGATGGTAGCATCGAGAAATATAAGGCGAGGTTTGTGGCCAAGGGGTTCTCTCAGAAGGAGGGAATAGACTATGAGGAGACATTTGCTCCTGTGGCCAAGTATACTTCTATACGAGCTGTAATCTCATTTGCAGCACAGATGGAATGGTAGATCCATTAAATGGATGTCAAGATAGCATTCCTTAATGGAGAATTGAAGGAGGAGGTATACATAGAACAACCAGAAGGCTTTGTAGCACACAGCAAAGAGACCCACGTGTGCAGATTAAATAAAGCCTTATACAGACTCAAGCAAGCTCCCAGAGCGTGGTATGAGCGCATTGATACATACTTGCAGGAAATGGGCTTTGTGAAGAGTGAGGCTGATGCGAACCTCTACTACTTGGTGGTTGGGGGTGAGGTTCTCATTCTTGTTCTATATGTGGATGACTTGTTTCTTACTGGTGTGCTAGGGCTCATAGAGGATTGCAAGAGGGACCTTGTAGAAGAGTTTGAGATGAAGAATTTGGGACTTATGCACTACTTTCTAGGCATAGAGGTGTGGCAGACTGATGGAGAGATTTTCCTTGGTCAAGGGAAATATTGCATTGAAATCTTGAAGAGATTCAAGATGGAAGATTGCAAAGCCATGTCTACACCCATGATCACTAATTGGAGGAAGGTAGATGCATCCAAGGAAAAGGATGTTGATCCCACCCTATACAGGTAGCTGATTGGTTCGCTCATGTATTTGGTCAACACCAGGCTAGATATAGCCTTTGCAGTAAACTCTCTTAGTCAGTTCATGGTAGAACCAAAGAGAGTGCATTGGATGGCGGCTAAGCATGTGTTGCATTATCTTCATGGTACAGTTGAGTACGGGATCATATATGTTTGAGGTGAAGGTATCAAGTTGATAGGCTATACTGACGCAGATTGGGTAGGCAGTACAACGGACAAAAGGAGTACTTCAGGATGTTGTTTCAGCTTGGGATCAGGAGTTGTTTCTTGGTTCAGCAGAAAGCAAAAATCTGTGGCCTTAAGTTCATCAAAAGCAGAATTCATAGCAGCCAGCATGGCGACGTGTGAAGCTATATGGCTTCGGAAGTTGCTAGTAGCCTTGTTTGGTCAGAAGGTTGAGACTACAGTGATACACTGCGACAATCAGAGTTGCATCAAGTTGACTGAGAATCCAGTGTTTCACGATAGATCGAAACATATAGACATCAGGTATTACTTCATCAAGGATTGTGTACAGAGGGGGATTGTTCAGCTACAGTACATACCTACAGAGGAGCAGGTAGTAGACATTCTGACAAAGACATTGGGGAAGGCAAAATTTATCTTCTTCAGAGATAAGATGGGTGTCGTGTAGAACAGCTTCCTCGCTAAGAGGGAGTGTTAATTATGGGTGGCTTGGACAGCTGTTCGTCCTTACCCAGAAATAACAGCATTAGTTATGGGTAGTTTTGGACAGCTGTTCGTCCTGACCTAGAATTAGAAAATGGTTGTTTTTGTCAAACAAGTATTGTTCAGATAAAAACAATTGTTATTTAATAGTGGCTCTTTTTAGGTGACACCTCATAGCCAAAATTAGTCATTGGTTATTGAGTTGTCTTAATCTCAGCCGTTGGTTTGAATTAATCTTGGCCGTTGGTTTTCCAACATAGTAGTATAAAAAGGGGTCATGGGTCATTTGGAAAAGAAGAAGTCTTGAGAAGAACTTGCAGTGATAGCAAATAGTCTTGCAGTGTTAGCAAGAGGCGCAGTGATAGCATTGATATAGCGGTGGAGGATATCAACAGGAGATATTAGGAGTTTGTCGGAGTTCTGCCAGTAAGAGGCAAGGAATTCTTTTGTAATTCTTATATTGCTGAAAATTAATATATTTTCCATCTGTAGAACTGGTTTTCCCTTAGGGGTTTTTCCAGGGACGATTGTCCAAAAATATTGTATCCTTGTGTTGCTTATTTCTTTCCGTATTTTTTAGTGAAGTTGCAGTTGTGTTATTTTTCGATATTCAGCAGTAAATTTATTTTCAGCAGTTAAATAATTTTTTATGAGATAGGAGATTAATAATCAGTGACTGCAATAGAATTTCTACATCCCGAAGTCTGAAATTTTATTTTGCTGTGTCCTTCCCTCTTCGAGGGTCCGGAGTTACGGAATTCCGAAACTCTACAAATATTATCACTCTTTTCTCTCAGACCACCCACTCCGGACTTATGGACTCTGCATTTCAGCACTTTGATTTCGGACACACATCACCGTAACTTTATCTTAAGTTCCCCAGAACCTGTAGTTTGGAGGGGCCACAATCATTTTTCACTTGTATTTTGCCCTAAATCAAATTTTCATCGCTTCAAATGTTTCTTTTGTTCACTGTTTGGATTTTCATTTGCTTTAAATCATTTAAATCGTTGCTCACTTCCCTTTACTACCAGTTGTTGCAAATTTGGTTTCCCCTAATTAGGGATTTTCTTATTTGTCGTGTTCTCTCTTAGAAGCTTGCGAAAACTTCAAGCGCTATGTGCTATGAATTAGATGCTCTGATTAGAGATATGTGCTTTCACATTATTTATTCTGAACTTTGCTCTTCATGATATTCATGATCAATGCCTTTGTGAGGTGAATGTCGCTATGCTACTGGTTCTCCCATTTGTTTGTAATAACATCATGATATTCTCACAGCACCGATAGAATACAAGATTTTCAACCGAATTTGGATCTGATTTATTTCCTTGTTTGAACAAACTGCATATTGAATCTTATTAGGCCTTGAAATCATTAATTGATCGATACCTTTTAATGCCTTACCACTGTAAGTCACGGCTCTGCATCTCCTCTAAGCTTTATACACATTGCATACTTCAAGATTTTGAACTCCCTATCCCTTCACACTGGAAAGAGTGAGTGACTCCACGGTTCCTGAACTACAAAGTACCGGAATATCCCCCTATTTTCGCTTTGTTTCTGATTTTGGAATTGCGAGACCCTGAATTTTGTATTGCCTGAGTCCGGGATTTCAGACTCTCAGGGTTCTGGGCTTTGGATTGTTGACTCTTCCATACCCCCGGGGTCCGGAGTTCCAGAGATATCCCTCTTCTTTCTCATAATTTTGGACGCTATTTTCCCATATTACTTTTCTTTGAACAACACACCTACGATTTCTTGGTATTCTTTTCCACAGTTCTACTATTGTTTTTGTAAAACTAGATCACTGCCATTCGTTGTGACATCAATGTCCATTGTCTGATTCGAGAGTTCCAGAACTCCGAAGTTCCGAAATTCGGTTTGGTTGAGTTTTCAAACCTCCGTAGTCCAGAACTCCAGAGAGCTCCATTGTCAGCAGTGTTCAAACACTTTAAGAATTTACAATTTATTCATTACACTTTTTACTATTAATCCTAAAATTTGAAATTTAAATTTAACATTAATTTTATTGCAAAGCTTAATTAAAATTAATAAAGATTAACTTTAAATATTAAAAAGTTTTTAAAATTAAAATTAATTCAAATTTTAACATTGTCAAAATTTAAAATAATTTTAAATTTTAAAATAACCAAAATATTAACATAAATTTCTATCAATTTTAGTACTTAATCTTAATCTAAATAAATTTTCATATTTATTTTTCGGAATTATTTACTTTTTATGTAATTATTTTTTTTTTTTTTATTTTTTTGTATTTTTCTAAGGTTTTTCAATTTTTATTTGTTTTTCAAAATTTTAAATTTTTTTTCAATATTTGGAATTTTACGATTTTTAGGGTTTTTGGCTTTTTCAAATTTTTATGGATTTTTGCATTTTTATGATTTTTTGGATTTTGCGGATCTTTTACGCCTATTCCAAGCCTACAACGTATAGAAGACGAAACAACCGACGATGACAACGACAACAACGACGAACAAAAAGGCGAACACATGACGAAAACGAAACAATGACCAACAAGAGAATGCACATACAACAACACGCAATGACACGAAAACTACTTCGATTTTCCAGGATCCCGAGGTTCTGAAGGTCAAAAGGAGAACAACCTCGGAACTTCAAAGTTCCAAAACTCCGAAGAAGGAACAAACAAAACGAAGAGAGAACCTAGGATTCCAAAATTCTGGGATCTTAGGGCTCCAAGAAGCAAGCACGGGACTTCGGGACTCCGGGGTTCAGGAGTTCCGAAATCAAATAATGAAGCGACACTTTGGGATTCTGGGATTCCAGAGTTCCGAAGTGTCAAAACGGAAAACAACGAAGACTTTGAAGTTTCGGGAGTTCAAAATTCCTAAGTCAGACAAAGCAAAAGAAACAAAAGGAACAAAACGCACTTCGAGATCCTAGGAATCTGAGGTTTTGAAGTGTGAAAGAAAAGAAAATAGGACAAAGACAAAATGAAGCAGAAGGGGGGCCCCAACTCGAAAAGCGAAAAGTTTGGGTGCATTCTGCGAGGCATAACACATCTAATGCCTAGGACGAGTTCATTCACCTTATCCATAAAGGTAGATATGTTTTCATCTTCTCTCATCTTTAGCATCTCATACTTTCCTTTCAAACTCTGCAACTTAGCAACTTTGACATGTTTATCTCCTTCATATAAGGTCTCTAACTTCTCCCAGATCTCATGTGTAGTCTGCAAACCCATCACATTAGTCATCTTTGAATCAGTCAAGGCGCTCAACAATCCTTCCTTAGCTCTTATGTTATGTTCAACATCCTTTATCTCAGCAATAATAACCAGTCCATTCGAAGGAACATTATAGGTATTCTTTGTAATCTTCCAATATTCTTCTCCAAGACTATTCAGGCGAACTTTCATTTGGTCCTTCCATACAGTGAAGTTATTTCCATCAAATCTCATACTCTCCTTCTTGAACACATAAGTTGCCATCCTGAATCTCCTCAAGCGGTCAAGCTTCTTCCAAAGGATCTAGCTCTAATATCAATTGTTGGCAACAATAATGAAGGAAAACTGAGATGGGGGGGGTGAATTAGTTTTCATCGGATCTAACAATTTAAGCACTATCTCATATCTGATCAATTGTAGCAAAGATAAAGATTAACACAATAATAACAACACATATAAAACCAAGATTTTGACGTGGAAAAGTTGGCTAAGGGAAAAACCACGGTGGGAACCTACCCACAATAAGATGATACTCTGCAATAGTATGTGTAAATATTATAATGGGGAATGCACATGCATTCAGGCACACTGCCTAGAGCTCACTGCTCAAAATATAATGATGCTGAAGGCTCCAACCCTCAAGGAATGTTCACTGCCTTACAATAATATTCGGACTACAATCTGGTTGAGATGAACTGAAAGAATAACATCTCCTAATGCTTGATGACAGTTCTGGTTAAGCTCATGTGTCAACCTTGCAACAATTTCTACTCAATACATCACATGGAAGGATAAATTTGCTTATGCGCACATACACCACTCTCTGATAATGTAGACACAACCACTATGCATGAATTATATGAATATAACACCTATTTATATAATTCATCAACCTTGACTACAAAGGTCATCTCAAACCCTCAATACCAAATTACAAAACTACATCACACGATACATAAATAAATCACCGGACCAATACAATGTCATAAGCGACATAGCATGGACCTAAATCAAATCCTCGAACATGCAACACCACCAAAAATCTCGCCAAGATCAACCGCAACATGCTACATCACCGAAAATACCGCATAACACAAAGAATATCACCGGACCCAAAAGATCTTCAATAACTCGCGCAATGATCAATGCAAGCCAACAAAACAAATAGGACACAATCAAGAAACACCAACAAGAATGTTAGAACCATCCACAATACCTATACCAACATCACTTATTCAAATCTTCATCAATCAACACGTTAACACTGAACAACAAAAATTTAAACTAGAAAGATAACTTGCAGAGAAACAAATCACGAACCATCTAAAATGAAGATACACATGAACATCCAAAACATTGTCCCAAATATGCAAGTTAATATATGATCATGCCAGAACACAATAGTTAAATCATCAAAATATTGCAACACTGAACACCAAAAACTAATCTTCATACCGGAATCCAAAACTTGAACAAATCACCACATAGCATTGTGGAATCATTAAAGATTGAAGTACCTCTAGTTGATTCAGTATCCTAAACAGATAAACCAACCAGATCAACACACTGCAATCATCAGATCATCAAACAACTCTCTACAACACCAAAGCACGGAATATGTTGACATCAATGACAACGACATATCCTAGTAGCAGCAATATCCAATATGCAGTATACCTTACCACTCCTCATTTCCTATATTCCATCGAACATGATGACCTTGCCATAAATAAACCTCATAATGTGTTGCTTCATATAGATGTATTTGTACATAAGCATAGAATAAAGCATGTCCTAATAGATAGAGGGGTTGGTTTGAATGTATGCGCTTTCAAATTAGTCCTTGCATTGGGGTTTTCTAAAAATGTTATGGATCCAAAGAAAAAGATCACTATTAAATCCTATGATGAGAAGAGATAAAATCTAAAGGATCGATTGTCTTTCGTATTAGAGTGGGACCAGTGGAAAAGGATGAATTTTTCCAAGTACTTTACCTTGATCTATCTTATAACATACTCCTTGGATGTCCTTGGATACATGCAATGCAAGTGGTCCCATCTACGTACCATCAATGTTTGAAGTTTCCATATAATGGCCAAGAGAAAACAATTCGAGGATATCGCAATCCCTTTCAATATTACAATACCATAAAGCCAAAACCTGAAGTAATTGTCCCAAATAATCGTGCGACTTCACCTCCTATTTCACAAATTGACCCAACTTCAATACCATCAACTTTTAAAGCAACTAAACCAAAAATTAAACTTAAAGATCAAGGTATGGGAGAATATTATATTGAGAAAATCTTTTGTATTTCACAACTCCCTCCTTCACCTAAATCTTATGGCAAACCATCTTTGGACAAGAAACTGTAGTGGGGTGAAAAGTGAATGATGGAGAGATCAAGAGGAAATATTTTCTTCCCTCCAAGGAGAGATGAAAGTTTCACTACAAATTTCCCTTCAATCACCTCATGCACATTACAATTAAAAGAGGGGGGATAATTCACTAGATTCAATCTCTGAGGAGAGAGATTGAATACTAAATGAATTGATAATGGTATGAAATGACAAGTTAACCCCTCTTTTAGAATTAGTAATGGTTGAATTATGTATTTTGGGACTAAGTGTAAAACTAGTAAAGAACTGATTATAGCTTGAGATAGAAGCGTGGGATGAATTTGTGCACCTGGATCTTGTTATAATATGTCGAGATGAAGTCACCCTACGAATTTGAGGAAAAGTTGTCGAGACCGTGTTGAAAGTGCACATGGTCCTTCAAAAAATCCACGAAATGAAAAGTTTTTTTCCGACTCTGCAAATGGAGTCCAAATCTGCAAATACAGCTGCGCACCTACAACCTACACACAAAAAAGAGAGGAAAAGGGGTTAGGATTGGGGGTTTGCCTTCAGGTCAAACCCCAGTTTTGGAATTAACCAAATAATGAAAGAAAGTACTTGCAAGTAAATGTAAATGAAAGATTGAAATGTAATTCACCTCAAGAGAGGTTGTGATAGAAATGTAAGCAGATTTTATTGTATGGAATTGAATGTTGAAAGGGATCTCCTCTTCAATGGTTGAATCCTTGACTTGAATGCAACACCTAGCCTTGAAGGGAGACTTGAGAATGCTCAATTATTGAAAGGAATGCTTGAATGTGTGATCTCATGTATTCGAACTTATGCACTTATGCAAATGAGAGGAAAAATACAATTTATATATTTGTAGATTAGGGTTAATTGGGCCATTTTTCATCATAGGCCAACACAAGGGAGGTTTTCTCACTTTAATCACAAAGTTCAATGCACAGTTTGAATGAAGGGGGCCCAAGATAGGGCAAGGACAGGGGCGCCACGCCCTTGTCCTGCCCTTAACTTGGGACAAGAAGCAGGTTTAGGCAATGCGGAGGGCAAAAAAAGGTACAGTTTTCAAGGATGAGCAAGTCTCGGGTCTCCGATCAGACTTGGAGATTCGATTCGCCAACGTGAGGAATCTAATGTGGTCAAAAATTGCAAGGGTCACAATTTTATGACACTATATTTAGCCCCCACTTTAGCAAGAGTATAAGCATATGCCCATACTACCAGTAAAGTACAAGGAAATAAGATTGAAAGACTTCTACCACATCAAGGAAGCAAGATACACCAAGCCCCCAATGGAATAAGGATCTTACAACTTTGATTGACAAAGTAAAAGGAAAGATCGAGAAGAGAGAACCATGACTGCAAGTAGTAAGGTTCCCCTTACTATGAGTCATGAACAGAAAGGATACAAAAATTACAAAGCGAAGCCAAGCTCACTAAGTAACTTTAAGTATAAAGAAGAAAAATATGAGCGGAGTGTATGCCCCCACATTAAATTGATTGTGTATGTCTGTCTTATTGGGAGCAATTGCTTTAAGGTAGGATACACCCAAGAGAGAGAAAAGAGAGGGAGCACATTATCGCAAGGATTTAGCTCCCAATCAAGGAATAACCCAAGGATAATAAACACAAAACACGAGATAGTTTTTCTTTCCTTGGGGTCAGTATGTTGTATGATAACTCATGTATATCATATATATATGTGCATATAATAATTGTCATTCCCCAAAGAAAGGAAACTTCCTTGGAAGAAAGGGAATAGAAAGGTGTCTTTTGAGTCAACATGAAAGAGACCAAAAGAGATCTCAATGATTTGCATCGTAGACATTAAGGGAAAGACAAAAGAACAAGGATACGCATAGAAGAATAGTCACAAAGAGAAAGAAAGGAGAGAGAGAGAGAGAAGATCTATTGTGCTAATGTTGCTAATCTAGCATGATGTCCACCTCCCAATCTTGTTGATCACTATTTCAGCAAGATGGGAAACATGCCAAAGGAGTGACATCAAGAACAACTCAGATGGAGCTATCACAAGATCCAAACAAGGACTATGCTCATGTGGTAAGTCACATTGTTCGACTCTAGGAGCTAGGATTAGGTTTTTTTGAAAATTCAATTGATAAATGCTTGTCAACATCAACATATTCATAGTCACTATAAGAAGCATTAGGAGTTGTATTGCCATCATGAATAATATTTTCACCTATTTCCTCATCAAGATTTATAGAAAGAGGAGCTCTCACATGAATAAAAGTAAAACCATCACATGTTTTTTGCAATTTATGATTTAGAGATTTAGGTTGAACTTCTTGCTTAAGAGAAAAGAGAATCATGTCAATTGTTGGAGTTATAGGAGATTGAATATTTTGAGGAACAAATTCACAAGCTCTAACATGACGTCTTCATCGCCGTTCTCTCGCACAACGATTTCGTCGAGTCTTGGCAGTAGGCTAAGAAGGAGGAGGAACATTTGTTGAAGGAGGAATATTCTCCTCTTTGATAATTGAAGGTTTAGGTTGAGGTCTTCTAGGTCGAACAAGAGGAGAGGCATGCCTCTTCTCTCTATAAGAGGAAGGAGATGGAATTGCACCATATAAAGGAGGAATATTTGGTGCAGGAAGGAGATCAGGTCCATCATGAGGAGCTGGTACAGGTCTAACCTTAAGATGAATGTTGTTGGTCTTGTTAGGAGAAGGCATAGATACATCCATATGAATAGGTTGAGGATCTTCCTTAGGAGGAAGATTACTTCTATCCGTTAGGGGAAGAACTTCATCTTCAAGAATGATAGGAATGTCAAGTGTTGAGGATCTAGGTTGACTCAAGGATAAAATCATATCTTTCTTCCATTTTTGACAAGATTGGAAAAGAGTTTCGCTCCTTGGTGGAAGAGATTGAAATTGTTTAGGCCAAAAGAAATTAATAAGAATGCTAGGGAATCTTTCGGATGGGAGAAATAAGCTATGGTTCACGGTTATGATTTCTCCATTGTGGGCACATTTAAAACACTTATGGATTGGAGAAGCAATAGCCTTCATGGAAGATAACCAAGGATAACCTAACTTCACATAGAATTGGTTGAAAGAAGGAATGATAACAAAATTGACATCCATAGATTTAGTGTAAAATTCAATAGGAAGGGTGATAGAACCAATGGTAAGACAATAGAATCCATCAAATAACTTCACAACCACATTAAAATCATCATATATTGGTTTATGCAATCGTAAAGTGAAAAGATACTCCTCAGTGATAATATTAACCATGCAAGAGGGATCAACAAGAGTACCACGACAAGGTATATCCTTAACCTTCACAATTATGTATAAAGGGCCATCGGGTGCTCTAATAGTCTCACTAGGGTCAAAATTGATAGAAGGATCCTAAGGTGTCACTTGTTTCTCTACCATGATCACCAAATTTGGAGTCGTAGAGGTGAAGTTATTAGGACAAAAAGAGGTATGTTTAGTCTCAATCACGTTAGAGGTATGAGAAGGCAAAGGATCAGTGAAAATATTAAGATTTTGATTAGGAGGAGCTACTGATTTGTTTCCCTTATCATTCACACCTGCCACAGATATAGTATTATTATCAATCAAATCTTGAATCTTACTTTTCAATGTAAAAAATTTCTCAGTATCATGACCAAGCTGACGATGAAATTGACAAAAGGAATTGTTATGAAAATAAGGGGATGCAAGCTTAGACAAATCAACTGGTTTTATAAAAGGAAGATTGATAACATCTTTGTAACAACTGAGACATAATACTATGCAAATATTCATTCAAAGGAGTAAATTGTCTTTCTCTTTTGAAAAATTTAGAAATAAGAGGCACACCTATTGTAGCCTTCACATTGTTGTTGTTGATTGTATCATTTAACTTGATGAATCCTTTTGTTGTTTTGAACTTCACAAACGGTTGTTGAACACTCACCCCCTTATCACTCAGAGCCAAAGGAGTAGATTGATCCATTTGACTCACAACCAGTTGATAATTGTGGAGTGTTGTGCACAACTACAAAATGAAAGTAAACTCGGACAAAATAAGCTTTTCCCTAATATCTTTTTTCAAATTTGAAATGAAAATTATTTGAATATCATTATCAGGTACAAGAAAAGAAATTTGAGCACACAAATACTTGTATCTGCCAATGAAATCAGTCGCTTTTTCTTTAACACCTTGTTTACAATGCATTAAATCAGTCCAAGTAATTTTAGGACCAATGTTGTTTTGAAATTATTGAATGAAAGCATTTGCTAATTGTTGAAAAGAAGTGATAGAATAAGAAGGCAAAGAACAATACCATTGTAAAGCCTTATCTCTTAGAGTTCTTGTAAACAATTTTGCAAGCAATCTTTGATCATAAGAAAAATCAGTACACAAGGTTTGAAATGTTTTGACATGTGTTAGAGGATCACCTTTTCCATTATAGAGTTCCAATTGAGGGACCTCAACATTCTTAGGTGGCATGACTTTAACAATATCAAGAGAAAGTGGGCTGACAACATTGAACATGGGCACACTAAACTTGGATTGACTCATGGAAGCAATTTGTTGTTGTAAGGAAGACACGGTTTGAGCAAGATTGTTAATGGTCGCTTCGGTAGAAGAATTGATGTTAGAAATGGTTGATTGAGAAGGTGGTGTGATGTTATTAAATGAAGGCATTGATTGAGAATAAGGTGGTGGGACATTATGATAAGTAGGCATAGGTGATGATTGAGTAGGAAAAGGGACAGTTAAAGGAGGAATAAAATTGTTGAAAGAATTTCCCCCTTGTGTCACATTGATTGGTTGAGGAATAATAGGAATGCTTATTGAAGAAATAGGTAAAGATGGAGGATTAAATGAAGAAGAGGGATTTCCCCCATGACTAATTGTTGTAGGATTGACATTTTGAGTTTAAGTAGCCATGATATTTGAAGTAAAAGTAGGAACACTAGTCATAGGAGTAGTCAAAGGAATAGAAGGATTGACTTGTGTAGGAGTTTGTGAATAACCTAGGGTTTTGGCACAACTCTTTATAGGCATGACATTGGAATCAACAATATGAGCAATGTCACGCAATATATCAATTCCATTCTTATCACTTTGAATCATGTGTTTAAGGCCTTCAATTAATGGAAGAGCTTCACTATTAGGGTATTCTTGGGACATCCATTGTTGAAAGTTATCAAATTGATTATCCAATTTTTAAAGTTGATCTATGGAAACTCTAGTCAAAGTTTCTTCTTCATCATGAGATTCATCAGTGGGATAGATAGGGACATGATTAGGATGGGAAGAATTAGCATTATCCTCATTAAAGAAGTTACCCAAATTAAGCTCCATCTCCTCAGTAATTAAACCTTGGGAAGCCTTAATTCTAATGCTTCGTCTAATAGGGATAGTATAGGTAGGACTAATAGTGGTAAAACTCATGCACTAGAGGGAAATTTGAATTTTGAATTATGGGAATAAAGTTTACAAAATTGAATAATGCAAAATTTGAGAAAATAATGATTAGGAAATTTTGAGCTTTGTTGAAAGGGGAAAATAATAAATGAAAGGAAATTGAAATTTCAAAATTAGGGCCAAGAGGATACCACTTAATCTTAAAATTGACAAAATCAGAATTTTAAAATCAAGGCAGATTATAATTAACCACTTAATTTAAAAAGTTTTCTTGAAATTTGAAATGTTGAATTTGGAAAGTATTTTTTATTTTAGAGAGATCAAAAATCAACAATTTATTTTAGAGAGATCAAAAATCAACAAAATCAGCCAATCTTCTAGATTTAAGCTATTAAATGCAGTCATAACAGTCTCCTGAAATTTCGGGAAAAAAGTCAAGGATCGTGTTGAAAGTGCACAGGGTCCGACCAACTATTTTTTGGAATTTTTCAGGGATGAAAACTATGATGATTTTAAAGCTAATTCCTAAAAATTGGTGGATTTTACGATCTCTAGATAGGCGAAATTAAGGTTTGAATGTGAAAATAGGACCCTATTAGGGCTTTGAAAAATATGAGGAATTGAATTGCAAATTTGAAAAGGGTCAAACCTAATGGATAGGGACACCTTGAAAAATGCTTAGAAAACTGAGATTGATTGAAATTGATTGAGATTTACACAAAATCCAATTAAATTTGAAAATTAAGGTTTTAGGACCTAACCACTTAATTTTTGAAATTGGGATAATTATGAAAACTGACACAAATCTGAAAATTAAATGGAAATTCAATTTTTTATTTTTTTGCAAAAGTTCAATATGATTTTTGAAAATTAGGGTTTTGACAATTAACCACTTAATTTTATGAATTTGATTTGCAAATTGAACAAGGCAATGAATAAATTAAATTTGACAAAATATGAAATTTTCAGATCTAAGACAATAGAAGCATTTTTTTACAAAGCAAAAGTTCAATTTTAATTTTTTTAAACTAGGGTTTTGAATGAATTAACCACTAAATTTGCAAAAAAATGAAACCTGTAAATGAAAAATATGCAATGAATTTCATAATAAAGCATGCAAGACGTCGGGTTCACCAAAATGTAATGGGGTGAAAAGTGAATGATGGAGAGATCAAAATGAAAGTTTTTCTTCCCTCCAAGGAGAGATGAAAGTTTCACTACGGGTTTCCCTTCAATCACCTCAGGCACATTACATTTAAAAGAGGGGGGATAATTCACTAGATCCAATCTCAAATGAGAGAGATTGAATACTAAATGAATTGATAATAGTATGAAATGACAAGTTAACCCCTCTTTTAGAATGAGTGATGATTGAATTATGTATTTTGGGACTAAGTGTAAAAGTAGCAAATAACTTATCATAACTCGAGATAGAAGCGTGGGATGAAGCTATGAACTTGGATCTAGTTATAATATGTCGAGATGAAGTCACCCTGGGAATTTGAGGAAAAGTTGCCAGGACCGTGTTGAAAGTGCACACGGTCCTCCGAAAAATCCATGAAATGAAAAGGGTTTTTCCGCCTCTGCAAATGGAGTCCAAATCTGCAAATACAGTTGCGCACCTACAACCTGCACACAAAAAAGAGAGGAAAAGGGGTTGGGATTGGGGGTTTGCCTTCAGGTCAAACCCCAGTTTGGAATTAACCAAATGATGAAAGAAAGTACTTGCAAGTAAATGTAAATGAAAGATTGAAATGCAATTCACCTCAAGGGAGGTTGTGATAGAAATGTAGGCAGATTTTCTTGTATGGAATTGAATGTTGAAAGGGATCTCCTCTTTAATGGTTGAATCCTTGACTTGAATGCAACACCTAGCCTTGAAGGGAGACTTGAGAGTTCTCAATGCTTGAAAGAAATGCTTGAATGCTTGAATGCTCTCGAATGCACTATCTCATGTATTCGATATTATGTACTTATGCAAATGGGAGGACAAATACAACCTATATATTCACCGATTAGGGTTAATTGGGCTGATTTTTCATCATAGGCCGACATAGGGGAGGTTTTCCTGCTTTAATCACAAAGTTCAATGCACAATTTGAATGAAGGGGCCCCAAGATATGACAGGGACAGGGGCACCATGCCCCTATCCTGCCCTTAACTCAGGACATGAAGCACGTTCAGGCAATGCGGAGGGCAGAAAAAGGTGCAGTTTTTGGGGATGAGCAAGTCTTGGATCTCCGATCAGAATTGAGGATTCGATTCACCAATGTGAGGACCCTAATGTGGTCAAAAATTGCAAGGGTCGCAATTTTATAACACTACAGAAACAATCTTTGTATTCTAAGAGGCAACCTAGAGATACTTTTATCAGATGGGGGACTTTGTCAAAAGAAACCGATGAAAAGGATATTAAAGAATGACTATAAAAAAAAGAAGAGGATTAGGAAAACACATTAGAATTAGAGATACAATTACCTCTTGAGTAGTATGGTAAAGGGTTCACTATAATTCAAATGGTGGGGTATGATCACCATGGTCCCATTGGATTAAGAAAAGAAGAAATTGTTGAACCAATACAACCTACTTCCCTAGCTCCTAAAGAAACAAAAGGATTGGGATACAAAGAAGATGTTGAGGAAGCTACCCACAATTTATACCAAAAAATTCAGGAATTACAAGAGGACAATGAGACTAATTTCCGTGAATGGGAGGGACTTTGTGAAGGAATGACTGATATAGAAGATAAGAATATTTGAGAAAAAAATTGTAGATGGTGTTGCACAAGTTGACAGACCCATATTCTACCATAGAATTAGGCTCTCTTCTCTCATGGATGAGGAAAATATTCTACTTCCAGCATTGTTATTTTTTCCAACATGTCTGACCTAAATTTGAGCTTCTTGCAATTTTACTCTTATCTTTCATCAATCTCCTTTTGATTAGAACATCATCCCATTTGACAACTTCTACATATATGTTTGACACAAGAACATAAATATAAGTATATCTATTATCAAACTCTACAAGAGAGTTACTATAAATAATCCTAACTCAATATTCCTATGTTCTTTACATGTAGAAGGCAAACAATGACACAACCATCATAGGTTTAAACAATTGGATTTTTTATCATGTGTGTGTGTGAAAAAGTGGAATAAGTCTGTAAGCTGCAAGACACAACACTTCAATTAAGTCATTACATGTATGGTTAGACAGATATAAGCATGAATATGAAAACCATAACAAATCGACTAATTGCCTTCTAAAAGATGCATGTATAAGATTGCTCTCAGATTTGTATAAGCAATACCAGTGACTAGACTATACCAAGATGAAGGACTTAATCTATATGAGTATGAGATTAAGCTAAATGGATGCAAGATTATGCTAGATGGATGAATAGTAAGCTATATGAATTCAAGCAATCATGAAAATATGCAAAAAGAAATTAAACTAAGATCCAATAATCTCAAAAAGAAAGCACAAAAATCTTCAATGACTCCAGAGCAAAAACTGTATAATAACAATAAATCTCCAGGGTGTTTTGAATGAGAGATGAAGGCTAAATTTATAGAGAATCACAAGAGAGATCAAGAAAAAGCACAATTTAGGATAAATTGAAATAATTGAGAAATCAGATTCAGTTAACCTTGAGATAGATTCCAATTATAGTTTAATTGAAATGCATTCAAAAAAGAAGTTTTGAGTTTGCATTAGAGATATAATTCAATTAATTCCATGCACTTGAGATAAAAATAGGTAATTCTTTGATTTATTCAAGAAAAGAGTCTTTTCAATGCAACTGAACTTCTTTTCTCAAAAGCTTTGAGTTCCAATTTTAGAGTGATTAAATTCATTTAATTGCTTTTTTGATTTCAAGTTCTCAATTTAGAAGAAGAAAGAAATAATATCTCAAGTTTGATTTCTCTTTCAATTCAATTCTTTTATTCTATTTTAAATTTAACTCTTGCTTTGTGATTTAATTCCTCTTTTGTGATAAATTAATTCCTTTTTTATGATTAAATGACAAATTTATTAATTAATTAAATATGCAAGGATATTTAATAAATTAAATAGGACAATTGATCAAAATGATTTTCTTGGAATGATTCAATTAATTAAATAAATATTTAATTAATATAGAATAATTCACTTGCCATGTGACATTTGATGATTGAAGAATTAATTAATTGTGTGCTCAAAGTTCATTTAATTGTCTTTGGTTAGGACCTTAGTGATGTTGTTGAAATTAGGGGCCCATGGTTTAGATGACCATTTTTAGGGTATTACATTGTCCCCTATTTGAATTAATGTGTGAGCAGCGTGTTGGTTCAAAGAATAGTTGATGTGTCTAGGAGATAGTTCTGGACTCCATTGATCACAAACCAAATGAAGAGCGAGGTGTTTAGCTTGATTTGAAGCGATGAAGTTGAACAGAGTTGATTAAACCGAAACCGATCCCGGACTTGGTTGAACTAGGACTGATGGAGAGCAAAGATACCGAACTTGAACTTGATTGATCAAGAAGCGGATCTTACTAATCTAGAACTTGATTGAACTAGACATAGTGAGCAAAGATAAAATTGATCTTGAACTTGATGGATCAAGATTTTATGAGTGAAGATAAATTGTCCAGCTTGATTTGATGCAATGAAACTGAACACCTGCTTAGATTGAGCGTGTGATCAAAGATACTCTTTAAAATTTTGATTGAGTTTAAACAAATAACCATCTTGATGAAAAGCAATGAAACTGATTAACGTTAAGAGACTAATTCAGATGAAGGCAAATATCAGCTTGATTTGAAGTGATGAAACTGATATGCCCCTAGCGATTGATTCGATTCAGATGATTGAGAAATCTCAACTTGATATGAAGCGATAAAGTTGAGATGCCCCTTAGCAATAAGAATTTGTTTGATTTTCTTTAGTTGAAAAGATTTTTTTGCTCGACTTTCGATGAAGATTTGAAAAAATTTCTTGACTTCGAAGATGTGAGGTCATGAGGTCACGAGTATGCCCCCTTGGGAGAGAAATCAAAAGAGAGTGAGGGTACATGATTTTAGACAATTGTTGGCGATGATAATTATTTGAGCGCGAAGATTGAGTCAGAGGAACATTTGAAGATTTAGCGATGATTGATGAGAAATTGAGCATGAATTGGAGAAAATAATGAGAATGTGATGAAAGTGCTAAGTGTTCCAAATTGTATTGAAATTGACTAGAAGAATGATCTCGGATTTTGATCCCAAAAATGGAATCGGGACGGGCAAATTATCTAAGGGTATAATTTTCATGTCCATCGGAGCAAGTTGAAAAATTAAGGTTTTGGCTATATAACGGGTGGAAGTGTCATTTTCAATTCATTTTATCCCTCCAAATTTGAAATTTGAAAAGCCTGCTACGAAGAAAAGTGGTTATTCTGATCTAGGAGCACCGATTTGAGTGCCAGAGATGTCATAATCGACCTAGGAACTATGAGCTAGCGGTAAGTGACTAATCTTATGCCTTTTATTTCATCAATTTTGAATTTTTTTGTTGATTTTTTTGAATTTTTAGCTTTGTAATAGTCGGTCGTTGTTGTTTTTTCGTGCGAGATGACATCTTGTGTCATACAAAAAACTGCTTTGAAATGTTTTGTCGTTTAAATCCATTAGTTTTGTCATTTAAATACTCCCCTTGTATCATGCGAGTGTGTGTAAAAGAGACCATTTTGTCGTGCGAATACTTGTTTTGTATCGTATCAGTGTCTTTTGTCATCCTATACCTATTCCTGACTCATACGAGTTTCTGCCCACACTGTGAAATGTTGTATGAAAAATAGTGAGCATTTTTAAGGGTGCAAACATGAAAATTTAATTTTGCAATTAATGTAGTTGGATTTGCATGATGTTTAAGTTGTCTTATAGCATAATTTGAAGGACTTTCTAATGCTCTATTATTTGATTCTTGTAGGTTCGACTACCACATGTTCTTTTTAGATGTGTCTATCCACCAACTATGAGACTAGTGCATGAGTTATCCAATATAAACAGAGCACATATTGATTTGTGCAGATTTACTCACCTTTTATAGATGCCAGATATCCGTGTGAATCACAGGATGCTCACCGCACTTGTTGAGAGATTCTATTCTAAGCATAACACGTTTCATTTTCCAGTTGGGGAGATGACTATCACTTTTGAGGATGTATATAGGATTCTCAAGATTCCATTCACTGGGGATAAGGTGGATTATGATTCGACACAGCGTCCTGGCCTACTAGCTCTAAGGCAGTTTTTTTCACGATGAGGA
The DNA here is from genome assembly GCF_030272615.1 of Cryptomeria japonica. Lineage (NCBI taxonomy): Eukaryota > Viridiplantae > Streptophyta > Pinopsida > Cupressales > Cupressaceae > Cryptomeria > Cryptomeria japonica. The sequence goes on from NC_081411.1 coordinate 487,175,826, forward strand.
CATCCTTACACTGTCTATTAGCTGGGATGACATGATGGTGAGGTACAATGAGAAGTTTCCACTGGCTTGTGTCCTAGCATGATTTATCAGTTGTTTCCTTATGGCAGACAGGGGACAGTAGGGTTTCTTATGCGGCTGGGGCAGGATGCTAGAGAGGCTTGTGGAGCACCCTCAGAGATTAGGATGGGGTTCTTGTATTTTTGCGCACATGTATCATGAGATGCATGAGGTGGTTTATCAGGAGGGAAAGAGTATGGTTGCAGGGGTTTTGATATTACAGATATGGGCCTGGGAGCACCTCCCAGTTTGCAAACCGATTGTGGATGATGCTAGAGATCCACAGCAGCCCATTGTTTATAGATACTCTAGATACGTTACTCAACCCCATTTGGGCAAGACAGAGTACTGGAGATGACAATTGGACGATTTGATAGTTGTCATATGGGGAGCATACAAGGGTCTTGAGCCTTGGGACGTCTAGAGAGCTGTGCGCAGAGATCTATTCATGACTCGTCTTCTTATTGGTAGATCAGTGACAGTGATCGTGCGCTTTGTTGTTACACGGGTGATGAGGCAGTATGGTAGGCCCCAGGGGATCTCGCAGGAGTTTACTGCATACGCGCATATGCAAACGAGGAGAGACGAGGATGGGACCCTAGGTTATCATACACCTTGGGCATGCAAGAGTTGACAGGGTTGCCACGACTTAGGTGGGATTATCTAGAGGATATTGCAGATGTAGGGGTATTGCCCTTGTAGACACCTAAAATTGTCCAGTTTAATTAAATAAATATTTTATTTATTTAATTATCTAAGCCTAATTCTTCTATTAATTAAATAAATCTTTATTTATTTAATTAATTCATTTATCCTCTTCTAGCTTTATTTCTCATTTAAATAAATAAATTTATTTATTTAAATTATCCTTTTCCTAAATTAAATAAATATCTTATTTATTTAATTGATCTCACTTCCTCTATTAATTAAATAAATCTTTATTTATTTAATTAATTCATTAACCTTTTCTACCCATGACACATGTCATTCATCTCTTAATTCATACACTGCCTACCCCTTTCATTATTTTATTATTTCTTTTACCTACCCTCTAATCATAGTCGACCTCTTTTTACACCTCTCAATCTTATCCCTCCATTTCATATTGTGTCTTCTATATAAGGAGATGCTTCCCTCATTATCAAACCCTAATGACTTGATCAATTGACTACACTACGATCCTACTTGCAACCACATTCTATTCTTTGTTGAGCTCTTGTGCACATAAAATCTGAGAGCAAATATATCAAGCAAGATCAATGGAGATAGGAAGAATGGAGATCAAAACCCTATTGGACATGTGATGGTATAATCTTTGTGATTTCATGTGATTTGCATTGTCTTAGGTAATCTTCATATGTTATGGTGGATCTTTGTTGATTGATTAGGCTAGGGTTTTGTGGTTGAATTCATTTAGCCTTTCAATATTGTTATTATTGTTATCCATTTTCACCATATACATTTTGGCACGCCCGGTGGGACTCTTGTCCCTTTTGCATTTAACCTTTTGTTGCAGATTTTGTGTTTGAAGTTGCAGATCTGGCATTTTCGACAACATTTTCGATATTTTCGCGTCTGCATACTTTCAGATCACGTTTTTTATTTTCTGGCGCGTCTGCGACATCTAGAATCACATCCGTGTTTTTGACAAAATTTTATTTTGCAGGTTTCCGAAAGGCGCGTCTGTGTCATTTTTATCCGCGTTTGTGTCTGGGAAGCGCGTCTGTGGTTTTTATCCGTGTCTGTGTCTCATAGAACCGCATTTGTGTCGCAGAGTCACGTCTTTGTTGAGGGTAATCGCGTCTGTGTATCACCTGTTTCAAAATTTTGAAGTTCTATTGATTCAGTTTTCGGATTTTGCATTTAAGGTTTCAGATCTGGTTTATTTTTGGACTAACATTTTTAGATCTAGCTAACAAAATTGGTGCAGCTTGTCTTGGAAGAAAAATCGTTTGGTTGAAGGTCCCTATTCTCACAAAGTCTTTTAGGTTTTAAAATTTACCTAACTTGTGTGCTTGCAGGAAGGGGTGATCATTTGAAACAACCCAAACTACTAACAAATCTTTGGTGCAGGTCCTTGGCAAGGGTTTTTGGATTTTTATTGTGTGCCTTGTTATCATAGACTAGCAAACACTTCCATTGGTGCACTAAAATTGAATCATTGTCTTTTGTGTCTTGAGCAATAGGCTCTTTTTGTTTAATCTTTAGAGGGTCTATCTTCCCGTGTGGTCATTAGGACTACTAGTGAGAAGAGAACGACCCAAGTGGTAGCGAGGAAAACCCACCTCATCTGAACCACTATAATCAAATGTATTCATGGTGAAAACTATGAATAACGTGTGCTGATTAGTTCATACCGACACTATGTCTCCCCATAAACCCGTTTGATCAAATTTATTTGATCAATTGTAGGGCGTAACCCCTACCGGCTGGGAGCCTTCTGTATTTACAGAGCTGAAAGTGTCACATGTATGGCCACACGAGCGGATGCCCTTACTAGCACCATTTTGTTTTAGAGGCCCAAATCCTTCTAGTTGTTGGGGCAGGAGGTCGGACCTCTGGTAGCGGCCCGCACACATACGGTCCTTAGTAGAGATACAAAGTTCACCATGGGGAGTTTTCATGGGGATTGATGCTTGGCTGACCCGAGAAGTGAGTGCCTAGGGTGGAGCCAGTGAGGTCAAGCATCTAAGTATCTACTCTAAATAGCGTAGCCTCGGGGGTAAAACCCCATGTGGGATCAACAACTATTGTCTTGGCCAGCCATAAGAATTGTGCTTGACTTATGTTAAACATTCAAAACATTCAAGACCAAACAGCAAAACATTGTGTCTTTTGTGTCTTCAAGTGTATGCAAAATATTTTTACATCAAATAACACACTTTTCTTGGAGTCATTTTGAGTCTAGACACTTGCAAACATTGAGTCCTTATCAACACTGTGTCCCCTTATCATGAAAAACAGTCAAACAGTCAGATTTGGTCACAATAAAATGACTTCACAGATTGAAAAAAAAAATTTGCACAAATTTTACAGAAACGTGTCTATGTCGGGCATAATAGCGTCTGTGTCAAGAAACCGCATCTGTGAAGGGCAGAATCGCGTCTGTGTTCCAACAGTCAACATTACACTTTGCAAAAAAATCTTAGAAGTGCGTCTGTGTTAAACAGAGCCGCGTCTGTGTCGGGAAACCGCGTTTGTGAAGTATACAGGCGTGTCTATGTCCAGAATTGAAAAACTGTTACATTTCAGCAAACAAACACAATCAGTTTCAGAATTCTTGAGCTTCCTAGGTCATTTCTCCAGGGTTTCATTTAGCACTCAACCTGTCTTTGGGTCTCACAAAGTCCATCATTTCTTCACATCTCACTTTACATTCACACTTGTCTAAACCTGAGTCAAAAGGTCACTTGCTTGTCCTCATCATACTTTGTCAACACACTACGATCCTACTTGCAACCACATTCCGTTCTTTGTTGAGCTCTTATGCACATAAAATCTGAGAGCAAATATATCAAACAATATCAATGGAGATAGGAAGAATGGAGATCAAAACCCTATTAGACATGTGATGGTATAATCTTTGTGATTTCATGTGATTTGCATTGTCTTAGGTAATCTTCATATGTTATGGTGGATCTTTGTTGATTGATTAGGCTAGGGTTTTGTGGTTGAATTCATTTAGCCTTTCAATATTGTTATTATTGTTATCCATTTTCACCATATACATTTTGGCACGCCAGCAACGGCCCAAACTGTGCCTGATCTCTAACTATGCAGGCATACATGCCTGAGCCCCGGGGCATCCTCTGAATCCAGCCAAACTGTCAGCCAATCCTGTCTACCAGCTGCCTCTCCAGCACATAGGGCATCCGCCCAATCAAATACCTGCTCCGAAAGGTGTAGGGAAGATCAACTGCGTCATCCTCCCACTGCTCGTAGCCCAGATATGGTCGCCATATGACCTCATCAATGTCATCAATCACCCGCCGCCAATACTCTAGCCTGCCAATCCGTGGCTACGATGTGATCATATCATATAAATGCACAAAGTTGCGTCCATAACCTCTGCCCCTGAAGTGTATCAATTGGGTAACTGGCAGATGCTCGTAAGCCCATACCTGCAACAATGTAACTCTGCAGCCCAATCCCACTGATCCATGATAAACAAACTGATGAAGCTCATAATACAAGTGGGCCAACACACATGGTCCCCAGGCATATCTGGTATGTTGTGTCACCAGCATCTCCAGTGCTCCTCCCCAGCCCACAGCCAAACCCCGTGTCGCCCTGTCCGGACATAGGAAACCACTAATAGCTCCTCCGATCACTGTTGGCAATGCTAACCCGGTGGCTGTCATGGTGTCCCATGCCACATGTCCTGCCCTCATCTCTAGTCCAGGGTCCTGGAATACTCGTCTCAGGGCCTCTCTGTCGCCATCTCGATCATATGGGATCAGTTCCCCATCAATCGGTATCCTCATAATCCTGTACACATCCTCCAGGGTGACTGTCATCTCACCCATCGGCAGATGAAACATGCACGTCTCAGAGTGCCATCTCTCAGCTAATGCAGTCAACAGTCCCATGTTTGCCCGAAACTCAGGCACATACAACACATGTCTCAAACCCATCTCCTTGATAGCGGCTCTGTCCTCGACTGTCAACTCAGGTCGCAACCTCTGAGTAGACGGGAATCTCTCATGTGACTCCAACATCGGCAAATACTCCTGCAGTCAAACAACTCAATCATGTCAGTTATAGTGGCATTCACTGTTTATCACAAAATGCTACTCGCTATCTAAATGCATCTAACTATCTACCCTAGTGACACTCACTGTTCATCACAAAGTGTTGCTTTTATCCTAGTAGTACTCCCTGTTCATCACAAAGTACTACGTGTGTGACACTCACTGTTCATCACAAAGTGTTACTCACATTTGCACTCATTGTTCATCACAAAGTGTTGCTCATATTTTAGTACTCCCTGTTCATCACAAAGTACTCTATCTTGGTACTCACTGTTCATCACAAAGTGCCTTGATCTATCCTAGTCTTCCTAGAGGACCTGCTTGAGTGTATCCTCTCAGCAGCTTATCCAATCGACAGCGTATGTTCATCACAAAACTGTCGATTTGACCTAGAAGATGCAAATTCATACTTTTCAAACACAAACGCGCCTAGCGAACACAGACGCGCCTGGACGTTTTTTGACACTTTTTGGACCCTAGTCTAAGCGCATTTATTACCCTATTCGACATGCATTAATGACAAAATTAAATGCGCCAAAGTATGAGGAGGTTTGGTGGTACTTACCGGCTCTCCTACCTCTGCTGGCCTCTAAAATCGGTGAACGCGGTCGAATCTGTGAGTGAAAGCCATCACTGCTGACTGCTCCTGCTCTATTTTCGCTCTGCAATATGCTCTTGTGAATGTGTAGATGACAATGAGGATGTATTTTCCCCCGTGGTCTATCTTATAGACTACCCCTAGCCTTCGTTTCCTGAGTCAGTCTTCTTTATCCTGTGACTTTGTCACTTTATCCGGTCAGTCCATTCTAGCCTTTCTTTCTTATCGAGAGATTGTCTGCAATCTTTCTAGACATTTTCATCCAATGTCTCGAGGGGGCATATCCTTCCCAATTCTGGGGCAACTCTGTATCAGTTCATCTTATCTTCTTTGAAACAACGCGACAAGTCACATTGTCTCAAAGAGGGGCAAAATGTAGACACCTAAAATTGTCCAGTCTAATTAAATAAATATTTTATTTATTTAATTATCTAAGCCTAATTCTTCTATTAATTAAGTAGATCTTTATTTATTTAATTAATTCATTTATCCTCTTCTAGCCTTATTTCTCATTTAAATAAATACATTTATTTATTTAAATTATCCTATTCCTAAATTAAATAAATATCTTATTTATTTAATTGATCTCACTTCCTCTATTAATTAAATAAATCTTTATTTATTTAATTAATTCATTAACCTTTTCTACCCATGACACATGTCATTCATCTCTTAATTCATACACTACCTACCCCTTTCATTATTTTATTATTTCTTTTACCTACCCTCTAATCATAGCCGACCTCTTTTTACACCTCTCAATCTTATCCCTCCATTTCATATTGTGTCTTCTATATAAGGAGATGCTTCCCTCATTATCAAACCCTAATGACTTGATCAATTGACTACACTACGATCCTACTTGCAACCACATTCCGTTCTTTGTTGAGCTCTTGTGCACATAAAATCTAAGAGCAAATATATCAAGCAAGATCAATGGAGATAGGAAGAATGGAGATCACTCTCATCAAGGTTTCTTACCTTTGGGTCTCATTTGGTTTTACTTAGAGTTAAGGTCAACTTACCTCATCAAGAGAAACTATCCTCTCTTTGGAAGTCACACCTACTCTACTACATACATACTTGGTCTTACACTTTGGACATTGCAAGTACACTTTAGATTCATTTACACTTCATACATTTCTTGGTCTTCCATACTCTTTCCATTTTTCATCTAGTCTCTCACATCTTGGTCAATACCTAGTTCATGGTTGAAACCCGTCTTCAAAAATCTAGGAGAGAAACTAAAGAGGCTCAAGAGTCCGCAAACATGAGTTCTTATGAGTATGACAATGAGATCTTTTTCAATTCTGATCATACCACATTACCTGACATGGATGCCTATAGAAACATTCCAAATGTTGAGAACATGGACACTATAAACAACAATGCTACACACAATGACAATGTGGACAACTTTTCAGTACATTTAGCAGATGTGGAAGAGTCCATTATGAATCCCCATTTCAATCGATTGGTTGAGGAAATAATGAGGAGGGATAGACAATACTTCTTACAAATGATGGTACAAAGTGGAGCCAAGATACCTCATGATTTTGACATGTCTCAAATAATGGAACATAGACCTTTGCAACAACCTCACTCCAATATGGATCAAAGGAGACCTAATAGTGGAGGAAATAGAGGACCACATATGGTACCTGAATCACCATCAACTTTGCTTCAAAAATCAGAGGTCCCACATACACATGGTCAAACATATGATACTTACCTTCGTAGACCATTATGGAAGTCTTATGCAGACAAATATGCTCAATCACATACTAATGCTAAGGATCAACCACCAAAACAATTGGATGTTCAAAGGCATGCTCAAAATTTGGACACAAGGAAACCTCATGTCAAATTTGGGGGCAACACAATGGAACATGACATGCCTGTAGAATATGCTATACATGCACAAAATAGATATGGTGTTCCTCCACATGAATCTATACCAAGTGGTCCATATACGCAACATCATTATAGACCTCCTCCATATGAACATGTGTATGGTCAATATCATCCATATATGCAACATGCACCTCCTCCAATGGGTACCTCAAACATAGGATATGGTCCAAGAAGTCGATCTCCACCTAAGAGCAGTTTGGAACAACAAATCAGGGACTTACAAAAGAAAATGGAGGACATAAATACACCGAAGCCAACATACACAATGAGAGACATATGTCCTTATCCATTTGACAAGAGCATTCCAATGCCTCCTTTTCTTACACACTTTGTGACGCCTAAATTTGATAAGTATAGAGGAAAAGGGGATCCCAAGGCACACATAAGACAATTTTTCACAGCTTGCATTGAGGTAGCAGCAGAAGAGACATATTTGATGAGATTATTCCCACAAAGCTTAGGTGATCAAGCTATGGAATGGTTCTCCCAACTTCCACCTAGAATTAAGTCATGGGGTGACTTAGCAGAGGCATTTATTCAACATTTCTCCTACAACATAAAGACAGACATATCAGTCACTACTTTGTGCAATACTAAGCAAAAAGAGGGAGAGTCTTTTGCATCATTTTTACAAAGATGGAGAAATCTAGCCAGCAGATGCTCTTGTGAAATTCCACAAAAACAAATGGTAGAGATGTTCACACAAAATGTCAACAAAGACATTGGCTATGATCTAAGGAAAGCTTGTTTGTCCACCAACAAGGACGTCATTGAAAAAGGCTTAGCGACAGAAAAAGTCCTAATTGAACAAGGAGTCATTAAGATATTCAAGGAAAACAAAGATGACTTTAAAGGAAAAGACAAGCCAAGATTTTGGAATAAAAACAAGAACACAGTCAATGATGGTGTTGTTGATGCCAACACAGTGCGACCCAAATTCATTTTTTCTAGATCAAGTACAATCAAGTGAATACTCAAACAACTTCCAGATCACGAAGGAAGTACACTCCATTGGGAGAACCACTTGAGTCAGTTTTTAAGAAGCTTGTGGCAAACAAGGTGATCACAATTCCAGATTTCCCGCCATATGAACCAAAGGTTAAACCAAATTGGTGGAATGATGATGAGTATTGTGAATTTCATAAGAGCAAGGGTCATAAGACAGGAAATTGTCATCGACTGAAGAACATCATATAGGATCTCATTGATAGAGATGACATTGAGATTGAGGGACATTCGTCTAATCAAGAACATGAGATGTTCAAGGAACCATTCCCAAAACATGACAAGGGAAAAGCTAAAGCCACAGATGACCAAACCAACTATACCAGAGCATCCTATAACTATGATTCAACTATCAATCACATATCGATGGACAATTATGTCTCTACTATTATCATCAAGGACAAAGCATCTGAGAATTCTACTCAGAGACCCAGGATTGTCCTAAAAGGTGTTGGATCTTCTTTCGAACCTACCTCTGAATGTCATGTTACAACCCGTCAAGGCAAAATCACTTTGCAAGGTGCTCCAACTAAAAACACAGCTTCTTCATCAACCAAACCTGAGTATGACCTTGTAGAACAGCTAGGGAAGACACCCGCGCTCATCTCCATTCTTGAACTATTACGCATATCTCCCGCACATAAAGCCATTCTTGACAAAATCTTGAGAGATACTGCTATTCCTACTGATCTAAACGTGGACCAGTTTCAAGCCATGGTGGGATACCTTTCCATTCCACATTCACTTACTTTCACGAAAGCTGATGATGCCTCTGTAAGTCACCCGCATAATGCACCATTACACATTGAGGCCTTCATACACAAACATCGAATAAAACAAGTCCTGATAGATGGAGGAGCAAGTCTAAACATTTGCACATTAAGCACTATCACACAATTGGGATATTCTGATAAAGCTGTGAATTCTACAAACAAGATCACCATCAAGGCATATGATGATGAAGAGCGTTCATCCAAGGGTATAGTCATCTTACCTCTCAGAGTTGGGCCAGTTACAAAGGATGTGGTCTGTCAAGTCCTGGATTTAAATCTCACTTATAACATATTGTTAGGACACCCTTGGATCCATGAAATGAGGGCAGTCCCATCCACATATCACCAATGCATTAAGTTTCCTCATAATGGAGTGGAAGTAACAGTTAACGGTGATCCTAATCCATTCATATATTGCAATAACCTGAAATCAAAGACTGAGACCATCATTCCTAGTAATCGAGAGGTTGTTCCTTTGTCGGCATACATTGATCCTGAGTCATTAAAACCTTCGACATCAAAACAAGGTGAGCTTAAAGGCAAGTTTCAGGACAAAGGCATGGGGGAATATACTTTCAATCAGACCATGTACTTAAGACAAGTCATGAGTTCCCCAAAAGAATATGGAAGACCACATCCTAACAAGCAAATCTCCATCATGACGCTCAAATGGGACCCTACTACCTTTCAAAGATGGGGTGAACTAGAAGAGGAAGATTTATACCAAATGCTTTTCAGAGACAATGAAGAGGAAACACAAGACCACATCAATCTACCATGTGAGAAATATGGCAAAGGCTTCAAAATTCTACAAAAATTCGGGTATGATGGAAAAAGCTCTCTGGGGTTACGAAAGGAAGGCATCATTGAACCCTTACAACCTGAATTGACTTTCAAGAAAGAACGCTCGAAAGGACTTGGTTTCTTAACTTCCAAGGTCCACACCCAAAAGACAGAAGAAGTCTTACAAATCAAAGCTGCCAAATTCAATAAGAGAATCGCTATTCCACAGATTCCAATGAATGGGAATGGGGTTCCGACAAGTCTTCCAGTGACTACGAGCTCACCGAGACATTCAGAGAGCCAGGTGAACCCACAGAAGAGGAGGAGTTTTATAACAAATTCAGAGTTGGTCAAGAAACAACCCATGAGGAGTCTACACAGTCCTTGTATCAAGGTTCCAGGTTGAAATCACATATGATGAGAACACCTATCCCAGAATGCGCTACTAGTGATGATAATTTGGATTCGCTCATGATCGAGACTGATGAGGAGAGTGCCATTGATGACCTCGATGATTACCTTGACATACCCGAATATAACCACATCTTCACTCTTAGCCCCGCTAACTTCGAAGACATTAATGGCCTTCCCCTTGTTCACCACCAACTCATTGACTGGGATCATGAAGGACCTGCACAGTTGGATACATTCCAAAATGATGAAGCTTTTATTAACTATCTAGGCATACGAGATGATCTTCCCCCTGGAGATCATAAAGAAGGATACACCATAGAATTCAATAGCGTGGCATATTTTGGTGAGGGTGTCGGACCTTCCAGTCGCAAAAATGTGAAAATAAGAACAAATCAAGGGTCTTATGGCGAAAACCACACTGTGGCGTTGTCTGATCCCAAAAAAGTAAAAAGAAAGGACGTATCTGAGGGCGAAAACCTCTCTGAGGCGCCCGAAGATGGAAAGCTCGACATTCTCCCAGCATCATATGAGGAAAAATCATCCATGTTGATAGAGGAGACTATCAAAACAAACATCGGTACAGAAGAGGTTCCACACAACATATTCCTAGCTCAATCATTGACAAAGTCTGAAAGGTCAAAATTCATAAGTTTCTTCAAAAAGCGACAAATCAACTTCGCCTGGTCATACGCTGATATACCTGGATTGCATCCGGATTTGGTAATGCATCATCTGACAGTCAAACTGGGGGAAAAACCAGTAAAACTTAAATTAAGAAAAATGCATCCACAAGTGGCATTACTAGTCAAAGCAGAACTTGAGAAATTACTCGATGTCAGATTCATACGCCCAATTGATTATCCTGAATGGATCTCCAACTTGGTACCTGTCAGTAAACCAAACCGCAGCATCATAATTTGCACAGATTTCAGAAACATTAACAAAGCTTGTCCAAAGGATGACTTCCCATTACCAAACATTGACTTGATTGTTGATCTCACAACAGGTCATGAAATGCTATCATTAATGGATGGATTCTCTGGTTATAATCAGATAAGGATCGCACTCGAGGATCAACACAAAACATCATTTATTTGTCCATGGGGAACTTTCTGCTAGAATGTCATGCCTTTCGGGTTAAAGAATGCAGGTGCTACATATCAAAGAGCCATGACTACTATCTTTCATGATCTCATGCATGTAACTATGGAAGATTATGTTGATGACCTCTTGGTCAAATCAATAGACAGAAATACACATTTGGACATACTTTCAGTTGCCTTTGATCGGTTGGAAAAATACAAAGTAAGATTAAACCCTAAGAAATGTGTCTTTGGAGTAACCTCTGGGAAGCTCCTAGGATTCATTGTATCCAAAAGAGGAATTGAAGCGGATCCAGCAAAAGTCAAAGCTATCTTGGAAATGCAACCACCAAGAAATATCAGTCAACTTCGATCCTTACAAGGCAGACTCCAGTCCATCCAAAGATTCATAGCACAACTAGCAGATAAGTGTAATCCTTTTCAACACCTGCTACATAAAAACATCAAATTCAAATGGGATGACAACTATCAAAAGGCTTTCCAGACGCTCAAAGATTATCTTCTAAATCTGTCAGTTCTGATGCCACCAGTTCTAGATCAACCACTGTTATTATACATTTCAGCTACTCCAACAGCATTGGGGGCACTCTTAGCGCAACAAATCACTAAAGGCAAGGAAAAAGCAGTATATTATATTAGTCGCACATTGGTGGGATATGAGCTAAACTACACACCAATTGAGCGCACATGCCTCGCTGTGGTCTTTGCTTCACATAAATTACGACATTACATGCTTACTCATAAGACAAAGTTAGTTGCAAGGATAGATCCATTGAAATACCTTCTCAATAAGGCAACACTTACTGGGCGACTGGCCAAATGGGTAATGATACTGAGTGAATTCGACATCGAGTATGTGGATAGAAAAGCAATAAAAGGACAAGCCATTGCAGATCAATTAGCAGATGCTCCCATGATAGATGATGTTCCTCTAAGTTCAGAATTTCCAGATGAATCCATTTTGACAATGTCACATGCAAAGCCATGGCAACTATACTTTGACGGCTCATATACACAGCATGGGGCAGGAGCTGGCATCCTCTTTATAACTCCTCAAGGGGATTCTATACCAAAATCATACCACTTATCATTTCCTTGCACTAACAATATAGCGGAATATGAGGCATTAACAACAGGATTACGAATTGCAGTTCAATGGAAGATCCAGGAACTTCGTGTTTTTGGGGACTCCCAACTTGTTATCCATCAAGCAACTAGTGATTATCAAACAAAAGATGAAAAGTTAATGCCTTATAAACAAATGGTGGATGGTCTGAAACAACATTTCACAAAGATAGACTTTACCAAGAGAGCAGAATTGCGCTGCAGATGCCATGGCTACAATTGCTTCACTGATCGATCTACCTCCAAATGAGACCCGTTATGAGTTCTTGGTGGATAACCTTTTGGTCCCTTCATATGAGATCATGCCTACTGAGATGATATGCATTGTCGGTCCCGAATCCTAGTTATATGGTTCCATTTTCACATACCTATGAGACAATACTTTACCTCCTGATCTATCAAATAGCCAACGTCGCACTTTTATTCGTCAATCCTCTCGATATGTCATTTTAGCTGATATCCTATATCGGCGAGGTCTAGATGGCACTCTTCTTAGATGTTTAGAAAGCGACGAAGCTCAGATTGCGTTATGGGAAGTGCATGAAGGGATATGTGGTCCACATGCTAGTGGTCCTACCTTGGCCAAGAAACTCATCAGGACTAGATATTACTGGCCCAATATGGAGAAAGACTCATATCAGTTTGTCAAGAAATGTAAGCAATGTCAAATTCATGGAGATCTCATACATGCGCCAGCACAAGAACTTCAACCACTTACGTCTCCTTGGCCCTTTTGTCAATGGGGACTCGATCTCATAGGCAAGATTCACCCTCCTTCTTCCAATGGTCATAAATTCATTATCACTGCCACAGAGTATTTTACAAAATGGATTGAAGCCATGCCTCTCACACAAGTTACTGGAAAACAGATTGCTACATTCATCCTCAACTATATCATTTGCCGATACGGTATTCCTGTTTCCATTATCACTGATAACGGGTGTCCCTTCAAAAATCAGGATGTTCGCGAACTCTGTGACCGCTTCCATATCTCCCATCGTTTCTCCACACCATACTACCCCCAAGGTAATGGCCAAGCTGAGGCTTCTAATAAAACAATCCTTAAAATCCTAAAAAAGACAGTCGACGATGCTAGTCATAATTGGCATATTCAACTTAATCCTGCACTTTGGGCCTACCGCACAAGTGTCCGTACACCTACAGGAGCTACACCCTATTCACTAGTCTATGGTTCTGAAGCCATCTTGCCTATTGAGGTCGAGCTACCCTCTTTACAGGGCTCTTTGCAAAACATCATCAGTGATGAAGACTATAGGGTCTCTCGCTTACAAGAGCTGGAACTATTGGATGAACGAAGACAAACTGCTTATAGTTATTTCAAAGCTTGCCAACAACGAATGAGTCGCAGCTACAATCACAAGGTCAAGCCTCGCACATTTGAGGTAGGTGACTTAGTTCTCAGAGAAAATCCTAAAAAACAACAAGACACAGAGAAGAAGGGCAAGTTCGAACCAAATTGGCTTGGTCCTTACATCATTACAACAGCATATGGATCTGGTGCATATCAGCTTTCAACTACAGAAGGTGAACCTTTGGAGGATCCTATCAACAGCATGCACCTTCGCAGGTTTTACACATAGCTCTTCAGAGTATCCTAATTCAAAAACACAAAAAAAAAAAAAAAATTCAAAAAATTCAAAAATACAAAAAAAATTATAAAACAAAAAAATCGTTACTTGGTGAAAACCTGGCAAATAGGCGCCTTGTGACACAAAAAAAACATTGAAAAATCAAAAAAAGTAAAGAGAAATAATTTCGTCCAATGGTGAAAACCACTTCGGTGGCGCCCTGGGCAAGTACCATGGTGAAAACTGGGTCACCAGCGCCATGCGTAGAGACATTGCTCCTCCCTCCTTCAGGATTCTCTTTCATCCTTTCACTTTGCACACACTCACAACCTATTCGTTCATAATAAACTTACCCATTCCCATCATGGCTTGTTATTGATCTACCCAAGATTGGTTAGCCATTCATAATAAACATCCCTTTTCACCTCCCTTTCTATCCATAATAAATCAGATCCTATCTGTGGCTAAGGCAAATCCTACATCTGGTAATGGGTGTGGAAATGAGAACATCACATGTTTCAAGGAGTACAGTTTCTTCCGGCTTTCTTCAATCTATCCGCGCACAATCCGCAATAAAGCAATATTTGCATCACAGATCCGTAATAAAGTTTTGTCTTCTCCGCAATAAAGTATCAGTTTCATGGATTCAGTCAGTTTCAGATGACACAGCAGCAACAATGGGCTTCAACAAATCAAGTCTTTCAACAGACTCAGACAACATTATGGTTCAGTGCTATCTATCCTTTCTGTGAAAGTAAACATTGTGACCACAATCGAATAAGACTTATACAGGTGACAAGAGACACTAAACTTGAGGACTACAGTGGGTGTTGGTGTCGAGTCTTGGTTTTCTTTTGATTTTATCTTTCTGGTGACATGTCTTTTAGCTTTTCCGGGATGTCTCTGACTAGAGATTCTATCTCTAGGATGTCTTTGACTAGAAAGGCGAGGATGGGATATCGTCACCTATTTGTATTTGTTGTCTGTGGATTGTCTCTTAGTAATGCTATGACTTGTCCAAGGATATGAGGACACTGTGAGTCTAGTGTGAACTGGGGCATTCCTTATTTGCGACTGTCTTATCTCCATGCAAACAGGTACAATGACTTTCTGGGTCGAACATATGCCTCAATTGTCATAACCTATTTTGCCATAATAAAGCTCAATGATGATAACGCACAAGAAGCTCTTTCACTTTCATATCTTCTGTCTTCCATCCCCCTTTCTTGATTGACTTCCATCATCCTTCTCGAGTCCGTGTAGCCTGCTATCACATGACTGAGTATAATGACACACCAAAAACATTTGCATTTCATGTAGCTGCACCTACATTACCACATATAAGCATTTCATACATACATATAGATATCACAACTGCATCACATCCTACACACAACACCTGTTAGCACAATAATCATTTGCATTATCATATTCATCTGCATTACATACATTCACATTTGCATCATGCATACACATATAAAACATAAAAGAACAAAAATATTGCATTACATCATATACATATTTGCATCCATAGCATAAAAACAAACATCACATAAGAACATCTCATCACATAGGTACACATGCATATAGCTGCCACAAAGATGAATCATCTCATATATATAATCAAAAGTGTCATGATACAATGATGTCAAAATCATATGGCTACAAAAGCACCCGCAGGTGTCTACAATACAAAAATGGTACAAAACTGATACATAGGGAGCCCTCTAAGGCTATGATGAACTCCCTCCCTCGAAGCCACCTGGCCTTAGTGGAATCTGAGCCCCTGAAGGACCCACCCCGAGATCATCCCGCCTGTCCCCTCTATCTGGTGGTGATGGAGGACCCATAACCCCACCACTCGATGCCTGTCTCCTTCGGCTCCCTCCCGTAGCTGTCGTTGTATGCGACAGTCTATGGAATCTCCTCGCCCACTGATCTACTAGCACTGCACCATAGTAGAGGTCTCTCCAGTAGGCTATCTCCTCTCCTGCCCGCAAGACATAAGCGTATCCTGCCCCTGTATCCTCAGCTGCCTGTCTCCCTGCCCTCAGTGTTGTCTCAGCCTCTGTGTAGCACTGGATAGCCTGATCCCGCTCTCACTCAGTATCCCTGAGCCTCATCCTGAGCCAATCCCTCTCCCTCTCCAGCTCCTAGATCTCATCTGCCTGGCCCTGACAGATCTCCCTCAGATCTAGCAGCTCGGCCTCCACCGGGTCATCCCCCTCTGCCTCTACCTGTGGCTCCCCCTGTACGGGTGCCCACCCCTGTGCCTGTACCTATACCTGTACTGGTACCTGTCTCTATCCCTGTCCCTGTGCCTATACCTGTCCAGGACCCTGTGCTGCTGGTACCTGTAGCGGCAATCCACCGTGACCCCTCACCACCCGAGCCTGCCTCTCATCACCACCCTCCCTCCGAGGTGCAACCCGCCTCTCTCCAACTACTCCCCTCCTCCTCCATCAGCCTCTGCCCCCATCACCTCCACCCTCCTCATCATCTCCCCCCCATCTCCCTCCAATGCCTCTCCTGGATCTATCAACCATGGGAACGGATGCTCTGCCCAACAAGTTGTATACTCAGCATCCATGTCCGCATCCTCAATCTCTAGCCACATGTCCCAGGGTAGGGGTATCATCTCCACTAGCTGAGTCACTGCCTGATCATATGACAGCAATGACCCAAACTATGCCTGATCTCTAACTGTGCGGGCATACATGCCTGAGCCCCGGGGCATCCTCTGAATCCGACCAAACTGTCGACCAATCCTGTCTACCAGCTACCTCTCCAGCACATAAGGTGTCCGCCCAATCAAATACCTACTCCGGAAGGTGTAGGGAAGCTCAACTGCGTCATCCTCCCACTACTCACAGCCCAGATATGGTCACCATATGACCTCATCAATGTCATCAATCACCCGCCGCCAATACTCTAGCCTGCCAATCCGTGGCTGCGATGTGATCATATCATACAAATGCACAAAGCTGCGTCCATAACCTCTGCCCCTGAAGTGTATCAGTCAGGTAACCGGCAGATGCTTGTAAGCCCATACCTGCAGCAATGTAACTCTGCAGCCCAATCCCACTGATCCATGATAAACAAACTGATGAAGCTCATAATACAAGTGGGCCAACACACATGGTCCCCAGGCATATCTGGTATGCTATGTCACCAGCGTCTCCAGTGCTCCTCCCCAGCCCACAACCAAACCCTGTGTCGCCCTGTCCAGACACAGGAAACCACTGATAGCTCCTCCGATCACTGCCGGCAATGCTAACCCGGTGGCTGTCATGGTGTCCCATGCCACGTGTCCTGCCCTCATCTCCAGTCCAGGGTCCTAAAATACTCATCTTAGGGCCTCTCTGTCGCCATCTCGATCGTATGGGATCAGTTCCCCATCGATCGGTATCCTCATAATCCTGTACACATCCTCTAGGGTGACTGTCATCTCACCCATCGGCAGATGAAACGTGCACGTCTCAGAGTGCCATCTCTCAGCTAATGCAGTCAGCAGTCCCATGTTCGCCCGAAACTCAGGCACATACAATACATGTCTCAAACCCATCTCCTTGATAGTGGCTCTGTCCTCGGCTGTCAACTGAGGTCGCAACCTCTGAGTAGACGGAAATCTCTCCCGTGACTCCAGCATCGGCAAATACTCCTGCAGTTAAGCAAATCAATCATGTCAGTCATCGTGGCATTCCCTGTTTATCACAAAATGCTACTCTTTATCTAAATGCATCTGACTATCTATCCTAGTGACACTCATTGTTTATCACAAAGTGTTGCTATTTATCCTAGTGGTACTCCCTATTCATCACAAAGTACTACGTGTGTGACACTCACTGTTCATCACAAAGTGTTACTCACTGTTCATCACAAAGTGCTGCTCATATTTTAGTACTCCCTGTTCATCACAAAGTACTCTATCTTGGTACTCACTGTTCATCACAAAGTGCCTTGATCTATCCTAGTCTTCCTAGAGGACCTGCTTGAGTGTATCCTCTTAGCAGCTTATCCAATCGACAGCGTATGTTCATCACAGAACTGCCGATTTGACCTAGAAGATGCAAATTCATACTTTTCAAACGCAAACGCGCTTACATGACATAAACGCACTCAAAGACTGCATAGATGCGCCTGAACAACACAGACGTGCCTGCTTGACACAGACGTGCCTATGCTCTACACAGACACGCCTGGGCTGTATAAACGTGCCTTTTTGGCACAAACGCGCCTGAACATCATAGACGCAGCCACAATTGACACAGACGCGAGTCCAGACATAGACCTGCCTGGCACAAACACAGACATTCCTAGCGAACACAAACGCGTCTGGCACCAACGCAGACATGCCTGGGCATTTTTTGACATTTTTTGGACCCTAGTCTAAGCGCATTTATTACCCTATTCAACATGCATTAATGACAAAATTAAATGTGTCAAAGTACGAGGAGATTTGGTGGTACTTACCGGCTCTCCTGCCTCTGCTGGCCTCTGAAATCGGCGAACGCGGTCGAATCTGTGAGTGAAAGCCATCGCTGCTGACTGCTCCTGCTCTATTCTCGCTCTGCAATATGCTCTTGTGAATGTGTAGATGACAATGAGGATGTATTTTCCCCCGTGGTCTATCTTATAGACTACCCCTAGCCTTCGTTTCCCGAGCCAGTCTTCTTTATCCCGTGACTTTGTCACTTTATCCGGTCAGTCCATTCTAGCCTTTTTTTCTTATCGAGAGATTGTCTGCAATCTTTCTAGACATTTTCATCCAATCTCTCGAGGGGGGCATATCCTTCCCAATTCTGGGGCAACTCTGTATCAGTTCATCTTATCTTCTTTGAAACAATGCGACAAGTCACATTGTCTCAAAGAGGGGCAAAATGTAGACACCTAAAATTGTCCAGTCTATTTAAATAAATATCTAAGCCTAATTCTTCTATTAATTAAATAAATCTTTATTTATTTAATTAATTCATTTATCCTCTTCTAGCCTTATTTCTCATTTAAATAAATACATTTATTTATTTAAATTATCCTTTTCCTAAATTAAATAAATATCTTATTTATTTAATTGATCTCACTTCCTCTATTAATTAAATAAATCTTTATTTATTTAATTAATTCATTAACCTTTTCTACCCATGACACATGTCATTCATCTCTTAATTCATACACTACCTAACCCTTTCATTATTTTATTATTTCTTTTACCTACCCTCTAATCATAGCCGACCTCTTTTTACACCTCTCAATCTTATCCCTCCATTTCATATTGTGTCTTCTATATAAAGAGATGCTTCCCTCATTATCAAACCCTAATGACTTGATCAATTGACTACACTACGATCCTACTTGCAACCACATTCCGTTCTTTGTTGAGCTCTTGTGCACATAAAATCTGAGAGCAAATATATCAAGCAAGATCAATGGAGATAGGAAGAATGGAGATCAAAACCCTATTGGACATGTGATGGTATAATCTTTGTGATTTCATGTGATTTGCATTGTCTTAGGTAATCTTCATATGTTATGGTGGATCTTTGTTGATTGATTAGGCTAGGGTTTTGTGGTTGAATTCATTTAGCCTTTCAATATTGTTATTATTGTTATCCATTTTCACCATATACAGCCCCAGTACAGGGATTGGTTCCAACAACATCCATTCCCTTGATTCACAGATCCAGCAGAGCAGGCACCTCTAATAGAGGAGATTAAGGATGATGCCCCAGCACAGGCACCAAGACAGGGACAGAGAGAAGAGGCTCTGAGGCGAGCAGGTGGTGATCCTAGTGCTAGTAGCAGTAGGGTACCAGCTGGGGGGAGACATCAGCAGAGAGGAGAGGGTGGATCCCTAGGGGTTGTTGGTATCAGATTGAGTGGAATTAGGACAATAGAGGGTGGAGGAGAGGAGGAGCGAGCAACTCCCAGGCAGGTGAGGCAGAGGAGAGATGAGCAGGGGGAGCTGAAGGTGGAGATGGATGCGAAGATGGAGGCGAAGAGCCTATGAGGGAGCCAAGAGCAGCTGATGCAACATGGTCGATGAGAGCCCGATTAGCAGGTCTGCAATCACAATTGATAGTGGCTCAAACACAGCTTGCGGAGCGGGATCGACAGCTGGTGGAGCTCAGAGTAGAGCGTGATCGTAAGGTCACAGAGATGAGGGCAGAGCGAGATGACCTTCAGCAGGAGGTCTTACACCAGACTAGTCGGGCGACTTATTACGTTGCACCTTATAGCGTAGTAGTTCCTGTAGTGCAACAGGTTGTTCCCTATTCCTAGTATATGGCTCGATCTGAGGGAGCTCAGGAACCGAGATAGGATGTCAATCAGCAGGCTCCACCTCCTCCACCACCTGGTGATGAGGGAGAGGTAGAGAGCTAGATTGCTTTGTAGCTCTTAGATTTTGTTAGATGCCCCATTTTTTGTAGCCCATACGATTCTTGCTCCGATGGGAGATTATATATGACAATTAATATCACTTGTACCCCGAGATATTGATGATTATATATACGTGATCTTGATTTGATTTCATTGTACTTGTGTCGATTGATTTATGAGATGCATTCTTCTATATGCTTTGTTCTATATGTATGCATATTTGTTCAGTATGGATGTATGTAATGCAAATGAATATGAATGTTTGTTTTTGTTTCTTTTCATATGCAAATAAATGATGAAAATGAGTAACTAGTAATGCAAATTTTTTTATTTTATGCAATAATATGAATGCAAATGAATGTGTATGAATCTATCTAAAATGCGTATGTATGCAGCGAACATCTCAATACACAAGTACTCGATCGAAGAAGTGATGAAAAAGAAACCACTTAGCTTAGAAATGATGAAACTTCAAACTCTCATTCAGAAGATAAAGAGATCACTGTTACCATACTGAAATCACTCTAAATGCAGAAAATGCAGAATGAATGCAACTTAAACTAGTCACTGGATTTGGAATGCTTAATATTTATCACTAAGCGTTTACAAACATAGCGAGCATATTAGAGTTCCTTCCCTTTTCATGTGCAATATTAATTATCTTGTCCGCAATGACCCTTTTTCATTCATATCCTTGGACAGATTACACATGGACCTAGATTGCACATTAAAGAAATTCCCTCAAAACAGACAACGAAATGATGAGAACCTCCCTGTAGCATACAAATAAGCAGAGTCGAGGTATGTGTGGCAATTTCACCTTGATGTGAAAGCTCTTATCACAGACACCCAGCTGATTAGATGTTTCCAGATGATTAGAATCATTCCTACAAGCATAAAACAAAGAAAATATTATGCCCCCAATCCTTGCTCCTCTTAGTCAAGATAGACTTCCTCGAGTTACTCAGAGGGAATAATGATCGAAAACCAATATAAAAGGCAGCACATAAAGAAATATTTCATGCATATCTCAAATTGTTTAGTGATTGTTTTCCGTTATGTTGTTGCTTGTTTACTCAATGATAAAACTCTTCAGTAGTTAGGAGACACGTGACTAACTCAGATTGGACGATCGGGTATCACTGACAGAATGATGACTTGGTTGATACTGCTTAGGACATGTAAAATGCTCAGTTGATTACCCTAAGACTGGGATATTTATTAGTTTCAAGCCATGAGGGTTCTAAAAGAACCAGAATGTCACAAAAGCGACTAAAAGATATGTATAAGCGAAAGCGTAGATGCAACACTTCAGTAAAAGAGATAAGACTAACCTGGACAAAATCCAATAGCCATACCGATCTATGTCATTGTTTTGATTTAATGATCATTGATAGGAATGTCTGGTTTCACAGAGTAAGTACCCCATATAAGACCGATATGTCTGGTTTCGAGTGTACCCTTCCCTATATAAGACATGTTGATGTTTGATAGAGTTTAATAGATTGATTAACAAGACATGCGATAAGTGTGATTGTAGACTTTGAGAGTTTTTCTGATATTGATTTGGTTTGAAGGATAGTCTATGCTTTCTTGCTTTGGATTTTTTAGTTCTTTTGATTTTGTGTTTTTGATTTTTAAGGATTTTTTTCAAGACATTTTATGATTTTTAGGAGTTTATTCAGGACCTTTTATGATCTTTTTTAGGATTTTCTCAGCTATGCCCATAGTATACAGACCTATATGACATGATGACCTACAGAATGCATGTAGAGACAATGCTTTTTCAATATGACCTATGTTAATGCAATATGCATGATGAAGATGCATTTCGTATTTGAACAAGGATGACCGTGTTTGTTTAGCACTTTGTAATACAAAAATTGAATTGGAGGTACAAAACATTTCATAGATAAGCGGTCAATTGATCCTTAAAGTCCCTTGGAACATCCAAATTAACACACTTAGTGACTAGGATTTACAAATGGAGATGCAAAAAACTTCCTCATAGATTCTTGAAACTTTGATCTTCTTTTGCCCATGTGGGTGTAAATGAGTTAATTCCTTCTCTTATGTTCACTAAAGATCCTTAGCATCCTATATGACTAGCTACGTGGCTTATTCTAACTTCAAAAGCATCCTGAATAGAGCCTCATTGTCAGCAAGCCTTGAGAGCTCCGACGAGGTTATAGACTGCAATTTCTTGAATATTGCTCCATTTCCAATAGGCATTCATAGTCTTGATGGAGTTACTCGCATGTTCCCATAGTCAATATTTTTGTCGCACTTGGTATGCATGATATTTCAGTTTTATATCATTTCTCTTTTGCCTTGAGATGAATATTTGGCAAAGCACTTTTCTTCTTCTTCTTTTTTTCATGCCTTGACTTGTAAGTAATGAAACCTACTTGGGTGTGACAATTACAGTGGCGCTCAAGTAGAATTTTAGATTTTTCACTAGTCATATGATCAACTAGGTGTCTAGAATGAATTGGAGATTTTTTAATGTGTTTGAGATATAGCAATTGATAGATTTTGGGTTAACAAGTCTCAAATAGTGAAATCACTACCCAACCATAAGTAAAGCGTCGTCACAGGGTAATGTTAAAAATGAATGACCTTATGACCTCAAGGACTTCATGTATGAATATCTAAGAAAGGAGACGACCCTTGTTTGTCTTGAATGCAAACAAATGAAAAACTTGGACAGTTGCCTTGTTTTATTGATGCTGCTATATGCAAATGCAAAAACTTTATGAATGCGATGCATTTGAAAAAGAAGCTATATGCAATGTAGTGCTTTTAAGAAAATGATATGGAGTGTAGAAAGAAAATGCTAAACTAACCCAACCCTTAGATATGATATCGTTGAAGGTGCTTGTTGTTCATAGGGTCAGGGAGTTTTGTGTAGGTAGTTCATTGGTCCAGCATAAAGATGTCTTTTCAAGAAGGGCTCAATTAAGTGTACATGTCCAACATCTCTAATGTTGATTTCCTTAGTTTTTGGACTTTGTGATGAAACTAGGGTAAAGCATTATGCAAAGGATCAGATAAGGAGAATGGAAGGATGCAAAAGAGGTGTTGGATAATGGACCAGATATTGAAAGTTTGGTGCATAAGTGAGTGGAAATGTTTGTGGGATCACCATTGGCACACATCTTGAGGGATGGTGGATTGATGGAGGAAAAGTGGATCTTAGATTTTGAGATTTAGATGGAGGAACAACTAGGGATTTTGGGACATAAGGGTCCAAAATAGATGAAGGAGGTGATGGAAGAATAAATTTGGAAGGTTTGGATGGAGGAACAACAATCTTGACTGTTGATTTGGATTTTTCTTTAGATAGTTGTACTTCAAGGAGACGCTTAGGAATCCACATGGTTTTTGACTTTTCATGCTTTTGCAGTTTCTTGGAATGCATTGCTTCTACAAGTGCCTTAGGAACCCATATAGATTTTGATTCTGCTTTCTTTTTCTTAGGGAGTCTTTGTGTCCTTCTAGATGGATGGAAGGTATGCGAAAATGTACGCCTTTGTTGATCCTATACAAAGGTTGGAGGGATATAGGGTCCTAAAATGGATGGAAGAGATGAAGGGGAAGGCGTGTACCTAGATTTTGGTTTAGTAGGGATACCACCATCTTGAGGAATGTCACTGAGGCCATGACCCTTAATAGTTTCTTTAACATGGACGGGTTCTTTCTTGTGAAGGTCTACCCCTTTACATTTATAAATATTTTGACTTGTAGGATCATGAGAGGGATTTTTAGGCATGATGGATCCTTGAGGTGAACGTGGAGGATTATGTAAAGGAGATGAAGGTATATTGTGATCTTGACGTGGAAGAGGACCATTGGATAGAGTATTTGACTCTTCATTTTGAATAGGATCATTTGAAAAGGTAGAAGAGGCATCATGCTCTTTCTTAAGAAGTATGCTTTTCTCTTGAGATGGAAGGGGGTCATCTTGGAAGAAATGGAAAGGTATAATGGGATCCTCATGGGATTCTAGGGAGGTAAGATCTTTTTCAACCATTGGATGTGTTGGCCCTTGAGATAGCCCTTGAGGGTCAACGTGAAAAGTTTCATCATTAGGTTCATTATTTGAGGGATATGATATGGACTGTTGTTGGGAAGCCTTAGGAGATAGCGGCATCATGGAAGAGATATAGGCTACATGTGGGCCATTGCTAGACATAGGTTCATCATTTTGATCATGCTTGGTAATGACATCTAGTTTATCCTTAGGTGAATTTTTAGAATCTTTAATTTCAATAACACCCTCATCAAGGAGGTCTTGAATTTTATGTTTTAATTCCATACACATTGAAGTCTTATGTTTGTTATGCCTATGGTATGCACATTATTTACTCAAAACTTCACATCCCCACGTGGTCATTTTAGGCAATATGATAAGATTGTTCTTTAGAAGCTCTTCTAAAGCTGACTCAATAGATTGCCCCAAAGGTGTAAACTGTAAAATTTCTTTATGTCTTGGTGAAGGTGACTTGTGATCTTGTATGAGATTTGACTTTTGATTTTCAATTACTTTCTGTTCCATTTTATGTAATTGTTTTAGCATTTCTTGAAGTCTAGTGTTCTTGATATCATGAAATTTTATCTCAAGAGGGGTCATTGAATTTTTTCATTGAGTTTGGATGTCATATATTTCTCTCTTGAGATCTTCAATTTGTTGGGCCAAGTTAGCCATGGGCTTCTTACTTTTATCAGAATTTTTAGAAGAGCTTCTGGTTTGAATGGGCATTTTTATTGACTGATGTGACCTAGAGTTGTTTGTGATGTAGAAGTCAAGATCAAAATTGGAGCTAGTTGTTCGTTTAACATATTGATTGAGAGAAGAAACTAAGATTGAGTCTAGTTTTAGAAAAGATCTATCCTATGTAAGATGTTTATCTAAGTTACCTAGTTTGATTTAAGAGAAGTGACTAAGACTCAGTCTGATTTTAGGAACGATCTATCTTGTGTAAGACATTATCTAAGTGACTCAGTTTGATTTAAGAGAAGTGACTAAGACTCAGTCTGGTTTTAGGAATGATCCTGTGTAAGAGGTTATCTAAGTGACTCAAGTTTGATAAATGGTTGATTGAACTAGCTAAAAGATGATTGACAAAATCGTGCAACACTATGACAAAAGTGCACTGTTTAGATTTGTTTATGCTCAGAATGATGATTACCAGTTTTATGCTCATTGTAGACTGTTTCAGGCAAGTTTGACTGTTCTGGACTGACAAAATCAAAGATTCATACGACAGGTTTTACAGGACCAGACGACAGTTTAATAGCTCAAGGGCGATATTGGCAGTATTTTGTACGAGTTGTTGTCTAGGCTCGTACGACAGATGGGTAAGTCTGAAATGACAAAATGATGAAAGCAAAGTTTTATTGTACGACACAGGATCAAAGGTAAAACAACAGTTCCCTAAACAAGATGATAGTTTTTCAGGTCTCGTACGACACAAAATGCAGACTCAAATGACAGACTGTTAGACTGGATTAAATTTCATACGACATAGATATGTAGCAGGACGATAAATCAGAAGACTCGTACGACAGATTATTGGACAGAGACAAAATTTTTGACAGACCAAGTTTTTAATGACTAACAACGACCAATTTTGAGATGGACTGATTTTTTTTGGACAACTGAGATAGACTAGTTTTGACACAAATAGAGTTTCGACTAGGATAGACTAGTTTTTGACATGGATAGAGTTTCGACTAGGATAGACTTGTTTTGACATGGACAGAGTTTTGAGTAGGATAGACTAGTTTTGACACGGACGGAGTTTCGACTAGGATAGACTAGTTTTGACATGGACAGAGTTTTGACTACTGAGTTGTTTATTGTTTTCTCCACTTTTGGTATTTCAATTTTAGTTTCAGAGATGAAAACACGCAATATGTATAATGACTCCAATCACAACATGCAAACCCTATGGAAATTGGTGAGAGAAGAAAACCTTTTCTTGTAGACTCAGGTACACACCCAATAGCTAATCAGAATACGACCGATGAGTCTCATGCAATGGATTCTCAACGCCGTATTAGCCGACTCCAAACGCTAATGGGGGCACGAAATGACAAGTATCTTGGGAGGGTTACTATCTCTCTTGCACAAAGATTATCCCCCCTTTTGGAGGTGAATCGAGTACCTTCTAATTTTAATTGGAACTAGTAAGGGATCCGTTTAGCGCATCAAGGTATAAACTCAATTAAGAGGTCTCCCAGCCTTGAAAACCAAGGTTTAATATACCCAAAGGTACAAAGGAGAGCTATTCCCGAGCACTGCCCTTCACTTAATTTTCATCAAAGCACGTTTATTTTATAGTGGGTTGGAGTACTTGGCGTTTAGCCATTCCCACTTGGGTCGTTCTCCTCTCACCGGCCATAATGGCTTAGAGTTATTAGCTCCTCGGGAGGGCAGGCCTGCTAAAGATATACAAATCTCAAACTTAAAGAAAATGCCTCAAGGGTCTGGATTTCTGATTGCCTATGTAGACAAGAGCATACTCTCCTACCTCTCAGAATTTTATTAAAATACAAAAGACAGATTTGATCTTTAACCAGATAGCAAGTTAGGTGCCTAAAAAATGAATTTAATGAATACACAATGTTTGCTCAAATCTCCTCAGGCAACCTGCAAAGACAACGGATCAGTAGTCATATTGTCTCTGTTTGACAAGCATATTCTTCGACAAGCATTCTGCAAAAAATTGTTTAGGCTATGAAAAATTCTTAGACAGACGAACAACAAGCCAAGGTTAGCGTTAGTATGATGAAAATTGACTGAGAAAACCCAAAGAAAGAAATCTTCTTTTTAACCTAGAAAAATAGAGTATTGTACGATAATTCTCACCAATTCATACGATAATTCGTACGATATCTGCAGTTTGTCATCCGACACTGTGAGAAAACTCATACGATAATTTGCAGAAACTATACAAACGAAAAAATTTGAAAAATAAAGAAAAAGTTAGTCTCCAAGGCCGAAAGATGTAGTCTTCTGCCCCACAGTGGGTGCCAGATATGTGTGTGTGAAAAAGTGGAATAAGTCTGTAAGCTACAAGACACAACACTTCAATTAAGTCATTACATGTATGGTTAGACAGATATACACATGAATATGAAAACCATAACAAATCAACTAATTGCCTTCTAAAAGATGCGAGTATAAGATTGCTCTCAGATTTGTATAAGCAATACTAGTGACTAGACTACACCAAGATGAAGGATTTAATCTATATGAGTATGAGATTAAGCTAAATGGATGCAATATTATGCTAGATAGATGAATAGTAAGTTATATGAATTCAAGCAATCATGAAAATATGCAAAAGAAAATTAAACTAAGATGCAATAATCTCAAAAAGAAAGCACAAAAATCTTCAATGACTCCAGAGCAAAAATTGTATAATAACAATAAATCTCCAGGGTGTTTTGAATGAGAGATGAAGGCTGAATTTATAGAGAATCACAAGAGAGGTCAAGAAAAAGCACAATTTAGGATAAATTGAAATAATTGAGAAATCAGATTCAGTTAACCTTGAGATAGATTCCAATTATAGTTTAATTGAAATGCATTCAGAACATAAATTTGAGTTTGCATTAGAGATATAATTCAATTAATTCCATGCACTTGAGATAAAAATAGGTTGTTCTTTGATTTATTCAAGAAATGAGTTTTTCAGTGCAACTGAACTTCTTTTCTCAAAAGCTTTGAGTTCCAATTTTAGAGAATGATTAAATTCATTTAATTGCTTTTCTGATTTCAAGTTCTCAATTTAGAAGAAGAAAGAAATAATATCTCGAGTTTGATTTCTCTTTCAATTCAATTCTTTTATTCTATTTTCAATTTAACTCTTGCTTTGTGATTTAATTCCTCTTTTGTGATAAATTAATTTCTTTTTTATGATTAAATGGCAAATTTATTAATTAATTAAATATGCAAGGATATTTAATAAATTAAATAGGATAATTGATTAAAATGATTTTCTTGGAATGATTCAATTAATTAAATAAATATTTAATTAATATAGAATAATTCACTTGCCATGTGACATTTGATGATTGAAGAATTAATTAATTGTGTGCTCAAAGTTGATTTAATTGCCTTTGGTTAGGACCTTGGTGATGTTGTCGAAATTAGGGTCCCATGGTTTAGATGACCATTTTTAGGGTATTACATCATGAAGTTCTAAACTTCATCAATATAAACATTGCCCAAAAGGTCAATCATATACATATAATGATCAACTCTAGGCATTGTTGGCATTCTACACTCTTATGAGAATAGTTGATGTTGTCATTGATGGCAACCAACTGGCAACCTACTAGCATTCATCTGGTAAGCCACCGACAGTTACCAGTACCGACATAAACATCTACATACACCGGCAGTGGCAACAATGCATGCCGACACCCCAGCCGACAGGGGATAAACTTTTGTTTATTGTATTTAAATGTAATTATCTTTTGTAAAGCCGACATGGCATATTGTAAAAGACTCATATATATATATATATATATATATATATATATATATATATATATATATATATATATATATATATATATATATATATATATATATATATATATATATATAGATATACATGTATGAGATCTTATAGGTCATTTTGTGTAGTAGGTAGTATGCATGGAGAGAATATATGGATGATATTTTGTATAAGGAGATATAGTTGACAACAAAGGTTTTGTTTATAGAATGAGCTTAAACTGGTATTGAACTTGGCATAGTTGATGTTGATTTGAAGTAGTACATTGTATTGGATTTCATAATCCACTTTTGTAGTCAGTGTGACTCTTATTGAGCAGTGAGCTCTAGGTAGTTGGCCTTCCTGCATGTGCAGGCCCCTCATTGTAAGTAATATTTATTCATTGGCTAGTGAGTGAATATTGTGGGTCACAAATCCCACCGAGGTTTTTCCCACACCGGGTTTCCTCATTAAACATCTTGTGTTATGGTGTGTTTTCTATGCTATCTTTATTATTCTTGTTTACTGCATTAATTCTTATTTATCGGTACACTGTTTTGGGATGCAAAGTTCTTAATAAGTTTAAATATTCTGCTAACCGGTTAGATACTGATTCACCCCCCCCCCTCTCAGTATCTTTGGGACTTTCATTAATCCTAACAATTGGTATCAGAGCCTGGTCCTCTATTTTCAAAAGCCTAACAACTTGAGGAAGATTCTGACACCGGTACAGATGGAGAACTTAAGAAAACAATTAGAAGGAGCTCTTGTAGATTATGATGCAAAGAAATTGAAGAATATCAAACTTGAAGATGATCTGAGGACTGCACAAGAATTCATTCAAGGACTTCAGGAGAATCTTACTATAGCTCGAAATAAAATAAAAGAACTTCATGAGAAGACGCAGAATGATAATGATAAAAAAGAAACTCTTAATGAACTTGTGAACAAGTTGAGACAAGAAAACAGTAATATGAAGAATGAAATGCAAGATATGACTATGAGGTTTTGTAAAGACATTGAAGACAGGAGGAAGAATGAAGATGACTTGACTAGGAGACTCAATGATGTTGGAAATGAAAATTTAAGACTCAGTCATGAAAATGATATGTTGAAGACAGATCTGATTCACATGCAACATGATAAAACTGAGCTTATGAGACAAAAAGGAATTCTGGAAAATGAATTGGCTACTGCAAATCAACACAAAGAGAAATTCAAGAAAAGTTCAGAGGAATTTGATAACATGCTGAAAAGTCAGAAACCTAATGGAGATACTAATGGACTTGGATTTGAAGTTGGAGAAAGTTCTGGTACTGCAAACAATCATGATCATAGTAAACTGGTAAGACAACCTAGTGCTTATAAATTTAATGGGAAATGCTTTAACTGTAACAAGTATGGTCATAGAGAAAATCAATGTAGATCTAGAAACAATCAGAACATTAATGCACCCACCGATCAATGTTCCAAATGCAACAAAGTTGGTCATGGTTCATAAAACTGCAGAATGAATGTGAGATGTTATGTTTGTGGAAGATTTGGGCACTTATCTAATCAATGCAGAACACAAACTGACATAGGATATGGAAAATCTATTTAGAAGAATAATGTGACTTGTTATGCTTGTAACAAAATTGGACATATTGCAAAATTTTGTAGAAGCAAGACTTCACCAACAAATAATAAAGGATCCAGTTTGAAAGGCAAAGAAAAGGTAGATGAGGTAAAGCAAGAATTTTCAAAACAATGGATTAGGAAGGCAGATTAGAATGTTGATGAGACTATTTCTTCACTGGTAGAACAGAGTATTACTCCACCGGCAGGAGATTATTCATCCAACTGAGAAGTAACCCTTTGGGGGTATTGAAGCAAATTGAATATCATGCAGATTACCCTCAGTTGATGGTGAGAAGATAGATTTCTTCTTTACTGACAGATGTGTTAAGTTTTCACTTAACCGGCGAGCATTTAATGCGGTTGTTGAGAGAAATTTCATTATAAATCATTAGATTTCCCTCATTTTTTATTCACCGAGCATTCAAATTAGTAGAGAGAGTGAAAAAGAGCTAAGGCATTCAAGGCGAAGGTGTGAAGCGATTTATTTCAAGCATTCAGATATTATCAGGTAGCTAAAGGTATTTTTCAAATGGCTTCTTCTTCTGCTCCCGAATTTATTGTGAACCCTACTATTGTGGAAAATGTAAAATGCCCTAGGCCCGTGTTTAAAATAATTCCCGAAGTAGCTAAGCAAGATGATTCCATAGGAGCATTTTCAAAAATTCCTAAAGGTGTAGCTTATGCTGAAGACCCCAGGATATATATACATTGCAACATTGAAGAATTAGGTTTTGAAGAATTTTTGAAAATGTTTAGAACCGTAATTTGTGATGAAAATGACACTATTAAACCTGAGCACAAGATTGTGGAGACTTTAGGTTTTGTTGAGATATTGAATATCCCTGAATTTTCGGAAGAAGTAGTGATAATTGTCCTAAGTAGGGCACATGGATAATTTCTATGGTTAGATTCTGTTTGCAAATTCACCCAGCAAGCAATTAGGGCAGTAACTGGTTTACCCTCAACCGGAAGCAGACCAGACAAAACAAAGAAAGTTATTAACAACAAAGTAATGACCCTAACTGGAGCAACATTAGACAGTAGATCACTAAGAGTGAATGACATCAAGGACATCAATGTGAGATTCATAAGTATGATACTTGGTTACAAGACTACACATGCAAACAGACTTAATTCAGTTTCTAGTCTTTGCATTAATAATGCTTATGAAATGGTCAACAACAATGCAATGATTGATGTGTGTGAATGGATGAAAGATGAACTCATAGATAATTTGAAAAAGATTAAAGGAGACAAGAAAGGGACATTTCGCTTTGGTAATCTCCTAGTATGCTTAATGTTATATTTCACAAAGGAAATCCCCGGTATAGGATAGAAAGACTTTGGATATGACATACCGGTAGGAAAACAATTACAGGAAGCTTTTACCAGCATGGGAACTACAAAGGAAAACAATATAACTGAATACTTTAAAGCTTTTTAGGCTAAAATGAAAACCAGAGAAAGACTACCATAGAGTGTAGTGGATAAATATGACAAAGAAATCTGTTTTGTCATCAAGAAGGATGAGACATCGATGGAATCTGTACTTCCTTGAACTATCTGGGTAATTGAAATGGGCTACGAGGTAGATCTCAACATAATTGAGACTTATGCAAAAGCTTTGTTAGATGCACCAAGAGAACCAACAGAAGAAGTTTTTGGTAGTGAAGAAACAATTGAAAGTGATGTGAAAACAATGAAGAAAAGGAAGAGAAGAGAAAAATATAATAGGGATGCATCAAAGAAGGTAAAGGAAATCAAAGAAAATGTTATGAACATTACTAGTATATCGGCTAGTGAGCTAGAAGGACTACAACCATAGGTACACATTTCACCAGTTGGCACATCTTCTGACAGTGAGAAACCAGTTGAATTCAAAAGAGTTGAAAGGAAGAGAAAAACTTCACCGATACCCTCTCCTCCACCCAAAAGAACAAGGACTTTAAGGAAGAAACAACAGGCAGTAAGGCAACCGGCTAAGAAACTAACTCCCAAGAAGAAACAGAACCGGTTATACCTCCATTGGATAATTTGTGGAATGAAATAACTGATGATGTCAATTTGGCTAATGTGAGTAAACTGTATAACACATTCAATGATTCAGACAAGGAAAGCATTGAAAATAGTATAATTTTACATCTGGATATATACAAGAAAGTTTTAATTGAAGTTGTGGATGACTTGCCTAATGAACTGTATAGAAGATTATATGCAAAGAGGATTGCAGTGATGGAATTGGATAAGAAACTTAAAGTTGAAAAAATTCTAGCTATACATCCGGTTAACTCAAAAGAGGAAATTGATGACCTGATTTGTGAGGCTAACAGATTCGTTTTTGCTAGTGGTCACCGACAAGTAAGTTTGATGGCAGGTAGAGTAAATGAGATTACAGAGGAAACTGTTGATAAATGGGATATCTTCTTTGTGGAAAAAGAAAAACAAGAGGAATTGAACCGACCAAAGAAAACATTCAAAGTGTATCAGAAGGATAAAGACAAAGGGAAAAGTAAAGTTGGTGGAATACCGAACATCAAGATAACTGATAATTTTCCACCACCTTTGGATACTGCACCAGTACATACTGATGGTCCACCAGTTACTGACAGTGAAGATATCACACATGATAATACTAATCCTGAATCTAAAATACTATTCACCATGAATGTAGACACTCAAGAAGTGAATATTGTTGTGGATAAGGATAGTACAAAGGCTAAGGATGATAATGTTGACAGAGGCAACATTGCTGAGAAACTGGTAGAGACTGTTGAGGTTGAGATCCCAACTAAGAAAACATTACAAACAGAGCAACCATTGGATACTAGGAAGAATACTGAAAGTATAGATGTTGGCATAGAGAAATCTACTGAGACTGAGATACCGACAGTTGAGCAGAAAAAGAAACCTACAAAGGCAGAAGTACATATTGAGGTAGTGAAACCGGTAATCACTGAGATACCTAAACAATCAGACAAACCTTTACTGGTTGAAATGCAAACTCATACTAATCCACCAGAGGTTAACACAAGCAAAATGGTTACAAATGTTGGAAGCACAGAGGTAATTAAGGTAATAGGTCAGACATCCGACACTTCATCAAGTGAATTCAGACCTACTAATGTAACAGAGGTACTCTTGGATTCAATCAAGAAGATAACAGACTGTAATGCATTGGCCTACAAGGCAATTGATGACATCATACCAATTCTTAAATTGATTGCACCAAAATATAACATAGATCATGTAAAGGATTCTTTAGGTAAATTGGACACATTGTCCAAATTTATTACTGACAATGTAATAACGATTGATAGGGTGAACGAAGACACCTTCAAAGAGAAAGTTGAAAAGGAAAAGGATAAATTATTTGAGGACACAATAAAGAAGTGCACAAAACACATGAATAGACTTTTACCGACACTGAACACTACAATTTTGGAATATAAAGAGCTATACAGAGAAACATGCAAACCACATCTTTTGACATAGGACATAGAAAAGGAGATAAGCAGAGTACAGAAAGAAATAGATGACATAGCTGATAACATAATTGGTTCATCCGAACCTATATCAATTATTGAGCAGGAAATAACATGTTTTGAGGAGAAATTGGAGAAATTTGAGAAAGAGAAGGAAAGGATTAAGGATAATGCCAGAGAACTTAAGTATAAACTTGGTCCTAAGTTGGACAATCTTATCTCTATGAGAAATGAAATCTCTAAGGCATTACTTCAAGGAGAATGATCACCGGAAGAGCACATGCATCATCTCACTAGCACAATCCAACAGACTGAGGCAACCTTGAACGACAACAACAGATTCATGCAGAGTCTAAATTTGGTTTTGGTAGACATATTTCGGATTGTAACCAACCGGTTACAAACTTTGAGGTGAAATTTTTACACTCGTTTGACAATTTTTGACAACCTTTGTCATTGATGTCAAAGGGGGAGTAGTGGAGAGAAAAATGATTAATCGGAGGAGATCATCTGCTCAGGGGGAGCACATCTTTTTGGTAACTTTTTGGACTTCAGTTTTTGAGAACAATTTTTGGATTTTTCTCATGAGTGTTGCCATCAATGCCAAAGGGGGAGATTGTTGGCATTCTACACTCTTATGAGAATAGTTGATGTTGTCATTGATGGCAACCAACTAGCAACCTATTGGCATTCATTTGGTAAGCCATCGGTAGTTACCGGCACCAACATAGACATCTACATACACCGGCAGGCACTTCACCGGTAGCGACAACAATGCATACCGGCACCCCAGCCGACAGGGGATAAACTTTTGTTTATTGTATTTAAATGTAATTATCTTTTGTAAAGCCAACATGGAATATTGTAAAAGACTCATATATATATGTATGAGATCTTATAGGTCATTTTGTGTAGTAGGTAGTATGCATGGAGAGAATATATGGATGATATTTTGTATAAGGAGATATAGTTGACAACGAAGGTTTTGGTTATAGAATGAGCTTAAACCGGTACTAAACCTGGCATAGTTGATGCTGATTTGAAGCAGTACATTGTATTGGATTTCATAATCCACTTTTGTAGTCAGTGTGACTCTTATTGAGCAGTGATCTCTAGGCAGTTGGCCTTCCTGCATGTGCAGGCCCCTCATTGTAAGTAATATTTATTCATTGGCTAGTGAGTGAATATTGTGGGTCACAAATACCACCGAGGTTTTTCCCACACTGGGTTTCGTCGTTAAACATCTTGTGTTATGGTGTGTTTTCTATGATGTCTTTATTGTTCTTGTTTACTGCATTAATTCTTATTTACCGGTACACTATTTTGGGATGCAAAGTTCTTACTAAGTTTAAATATTCTGCTAACCGGTTAGATACTAATTCACACTCCCCCCCCCTCTCAGTATCTTTGGGACTTTCATTAATCCTAACAGGCATAATGTAATGAGAGGCATTGATTCCATTGAATTATTTATGACCCTCATTTTCTAAACCCTATATGCAAATAAAATGGAAGTGAAATTTACATGTTTAGATGGTGTATCAAAGAATCCACTTCCTATTATGCTTTGGTGGATGTCCATAACCCATTTCAAATAGAGGGTCACTAATATTTACAAAGGTTATGGAATTTAGTTTTTACACTTGTCAACCATATTTTATAGTTTCTAAAACCTTTTCAACAAAGGACTAATTTGGTTCTTTTAGTACCAAAAGATAGTTGTTAGGTGGGGTAGAAGCACATTATTGTATTCTTGTATTCTTTAGTTTCTACCATGAGTGGATTGAATCCATAGACCTTGATGTGAGTATAAAAAAAAGGGACTTATAAGTATTCTTAGAACAACTAAACCTTTTATCCTTAAGCTAAACAAGATCCCACATTGTGGCAATGCAACTTGAGGCAACTTTAATGACACTAATGCAAAAATCCGTTTAAGATAAATTTTATTAGTGCAATTTGTGAGAAGGTAGAATTAGTCATTTGACCTCTTGGAATAAATGATATCCTATTTATTATCAAAGTCAAAAATTGGTTATTGGGGTCATTCATCCCCTTTATGTTCTAAGAAAGAATTATCAGCTTTGGGATTTTTATATAGCAGTCAAATCTAAAGTTTTTTGTTTACCACTTGAATCTTCTTTATTTGTCTCACTTGATCTAGTCTCTCTTTGGGATGGGTGACCATCTTTATTTTCAAATCTGATATACACTAATTTCCTACTCTCTTATTTCAGATGAGAATTCCCTTTATTGTTAGGAGTTATACCTTCAAAAATAGATTCGAAGGAAAAATTTCTTTAAGAAATGACCCTTTAGATGAAACAACAATGGTTTGACCACTACTCAAGCTTCCCTTATTTTTGCCACCTCTCAAAATCTAGCTTTATTGTTGATCCTCCAAAGTTGTCTTGTTGAAAGTGTTTTGGCCACTCAAGTTTCTCTCATTTTGGTTACCTCCCAAGTTCTGTTTGTCATATTTCTCCTCTATAGCTATACTTACCTATTCATCTATTTTCGATCTCCCACTTCTCATAGTTGGAATTTACATTCACATGCATAGTTATTTTTGACCTTCTTTAATACAGTTAGCTAAATCATTCGCTATAAACCCTTTGTGAATTTCAAGGGTAGAATAAGCTATACCAACCTCATTACTAACATCACCTCCAACAATTTCAAGTGATGTAGCACGGAGATATTTGACATTAGGAGATTCTAATACATTCAACAACTTCTATTCAAAGGGTTTCCCATCATTTTCCTTAGGCACCTCCTTATCTTTTTGTTCTTCCTTTCTATAGTGGGGTTTATTGAATTTATTGAGCAAATGTCCAAATATAGAGAAAGTTTGGCAATAAGACCTTAAATTTTAATACTATATTTATTGAGTAAATTTTTGAAACTCTGAATGTAAAACTATTTGTGAATGAAGTACCTTGTTTGATTAGACATCAATAAAAAATATTGGCAAAAAATAATTTTCTTTTATCCTTAGTAACCTTTTTAATTCACAAAAATTGATCAAACAAATTGCTAATGCTTTGTATAATGGTAGCATCCCAATATTCTTGCAAGAGGATTGGCAACCTTACCAAGGTAAGAATAACAACACAAAGATTAGCACTTGGGTTGAACCTAGGTTTCCATTTGCACAAAGATAGGTTGTTTTGACTTTAATGACCATAAAATCGAGGCCCATCAACTAAAACCATACACATATCATCGTAAGAAAAAAAAATTAAAAAAAATTCTTGACATGACACTAATAGTGAGGCATGCTTGAACTTCCAAACATTGTTAGCCCATTTCTTGACCAAGTTAATGTGAAGTAAAAGGGAGAAAAACTTACTAAGAATATTCTTCATAGTTAAAACTATTGTTAGTGTGAAAATAGGTATATCTTATCCAGTTTCCCTTTTTGTAGTATGAACAAGAGACATTAGCTAACTAGTTCCTAGTTAGGCTCTTTTCACATATGTTCACATGTAAAGTTTACTTAGTGAGTTAGGAATCTTGTTAGAAATACATGTGATCTTATCGCCTAGTTGTCGTATGATATAGGATTAAGAAAATTGTCACCATCCTAGTTATTCCTATCTCTCAATCTTGTCTATATAAGCAATGTCTCATATCTACACTGTAATTCACATCCATATTCATTGATCATATTTGCACCCACTATTGGAAATTTTACATGCTCTTGCTTCTCTCTCTTGTGGAATGATATTTTGGTTTTGCAGGTGATCTTGGGAGCTTGCATCCTTGGGTGACTTGAACATGGTGTCATAGCTTTAGATCTACAATTCTCATTCTCAAATTTTAGAGTGATTTGGGCTTGAGCTTTTTGTAGGTTTAAAATCTTGGTGGATCTTGAAAAGTTGAGTATACTTTTCTCTTTCACTCAAATATGACCTAGAGAATAAAAAATTGATAGAAATACTAGATGTTAGCGGGGTCCTCTTTGTGGCTTTGTATTGTAGGTTTATTTTGGAGCCGGTTGGTGCAAATCTAAGCTCACCATTGAGTTTACAATGTCCAAGAAAGTTAATTTTTCTTTTTTATTTGTTCAAATTAGACATGTGAAGATAGATCTATAAGGATTTGAAGTTGAGAGTTGGTTTCCAAATCCAAAAGGCACCTACAAATTTGGAGCATTTTGGAGCAAAATAGTCCCTACCATCATGTCTAGAAGGTCCAAGAACCCTAAGATCAATTGTTAAATCATCAAATTTGGAGCACTTTGCCCCAAGTTCTCAAAAAAACTTAGGCCCTCACCACTAGTAGTAGTCGTGTAATCATGTCATTTATACATTTGTTTTAGGTAGTTACAAAAGGTACGATCTAAAGGATTTATTTTTTTAATATTTAATTCTTTAATACTTTATTTTAAAAAAAATTGTGACAAAAAATTGTTAGTCCCTGACACATTTGATAGAGTATTACATGGTACCTACCTTACATGACAATACTATATGGTGCCTTTTCTTTATCTCCCACCACTTGCCATGATAGAAGATCACCATTTGTTAAAAAAAAAAAAAAGGCATAAAATAACACACTCCAACAACTAGATTTTGATTGCTACAAACCTTAGAGGATATTTTAAAGAACATTTCATCATGTGAAGAATATTTTATCAAGTGTAAAGAATATTTCAATGAAAATAATATTTCATCAACTAAAAGAATATTTCATCCATTTCAATATCAATGTTAGCATGTCATCATTGGGCCTTCTCAAAAATTGACACCCCTCTCCAATGCAATTTTCTTTTTTGGGGTTCAATTTTGAACAACCATAACTCAGGCTTAAAACTTGCTTTTTTAGAGCTTTTTTAAATTTATGGCAAAATTTCATGCTCTTTCTAGTGGAAAAATTAGTTTTTAATAGTGCCTAATTTTTTAGAAGACGTAGATTCTCACTGGTGTTGCTAAGTAATTCTTGTTTTGGGAACCTTTGAGGCTTTGTTTAAGTTCCTACAATAACATTTTTTGATGTAGTTTTTTTGAAAGCGCATACTTTTTGTGTACTTATAGTGATATGATTTGGTTAATCTCATTTTATTAAAATATTATGCTTTGATTTGAATTGACACTTGTAGTTGTCATTAAACAACAATTGAACACAAGATGTTTTCCTACAAATAATTAAAACAAGAAGATAGTGAGGAACAAGGAACAAGGAACAACAATCTAAATACTGTTTTTAAAATTTAGACTAGATAGAAATTTTATATTTGCTTTAATAAAGACATCTTTTAATTTATAAGCACTTTTGTGCAATATTTGATAAGAGCCATTACAATTTTGTTAGATATTATAAATTGGAACAATTCATTGAATATGAAGTAAAAAAAAATGTATATTCAAAGAGAGAACAAACACACATATTTGCACTACCAATCAAAGGGACATTAATTTGAGTTCATTTCGAGATGGGTGCATATATTGTAAACAATAGCTAGAAATTAAATTTGTATATGAAATATGTGTCAAAGGTCACTTAGAGTGTGAATTATTGCACACACATTTTACTACCCGTTTAGTTTCAAGTGAATGTTTTATATATTTAAAGTGTAGTTTTCAAATTATTGTGTTCAAGATAAAATAACAAGAGTTTACATTTTGTATAAGTTGTATTTAGATTGTAATATGTTGATAATATTTAAAAAGTGTTTGAAATCGAATTGAGTAATTTGTTTATATATACATTAAGAACAAAATAAATTTAAATTATATCAATTTCAATTAACTAAAAAATAACATATTTGATTTGACCAAAATACATGAACTATTGAATCCCATAAAAACCTATAAACCATTGATAGATTGAAAATATTTAAAAACTTCATACAAACATAATTTAAAAACTACACAATAAAGAAGACCAACATGCAATTAACAATTTGATCATCTTGCAACCCTCTTGAATAACTAATCTCATCTAGGGATGCACGAACTTTGATCGATCACACACCTAAAAAACCCCTCTCCAAATTATAGAGCTAAATCTGATCCATCCTCGCTCACAAAATCACTCTTCAAAAACTATAATACTTT
This sequence comes from Cryptomeria japonica, assembly GCF_030272615.1. NCBI lineage: Eukaryota > Viridiplantae > Streptophyta > Pinopsida > Cupressales > Cupressaceae > Cryptomeria > Cryptomeria japonica. Next base: position 487,215,993 of record NC_081411.1, read on the forward strand.
GTAATGGAGTTGAAGCCATGAGTTATCTAAAACTGTTTGATTTAACCCAACAAAAAACCCACAAAATCCAATGCCAAGGTGATAAGGTGAGGTAACCTTCCTCAAGGATTTCCTTCAATTTTAGTGGCTTCTCTTAATAATTTAGGATTTTAACCCATGGCTTCAGTTCCGGTCAAAAATTTGGTTCCTGGTTGCAGAGAAAGAGGTTTAGGTTTATGTTATCTGGAACGCCATCAGCGTCAAGAAGCAGGGTGCAGGATTTTATGTAGTTTGAGGGACAAGGGAAAGTCCAGGAGGCCTTTAAGCAGAGAGAGAAGGATTTTGACCACCGAGGCAATTCAAGCCATTCAGGCTCTCAAGAGGGCTCATAAACGCATTTCCCCTCACCACAATGAACAACAACTAGTAGATCATGTCTGCATTACAAAATTCTCTCGGCTTCTCAAGACCGATCTTCTGGCTGTACTTGCAGAGCTTCAGAGGCAAAATGAATTTGAATTGGCTATTCAGGTACTACTTCAGTTTTATTTTCAACCTCCCTCCTATTTGTATTCATTTTCCCTGTTGTAATTGTAAGGAAGAGTTATTGGAAAAAACAGTATTTTGTAGTTGGTACCCAATAGTTTTTCTTCATTTTAGTATTACGGAACACTATGTTAAGCAGCAGTCTCTGTAACTGTTTTACACACAGAGGATTGCTTAATCAAGGGCATTTGCTAAAAAATACTTGTTTTTATTTTAAATTTTGGATGCCCTAAATAACTAACATGTGGACTGTTTAAACTCTCCATGGGGCATTTCTGCATTACACTCTACCTGGTCACTTGCTCCATTGTAATAGCCCAGAATACCATATGCCCATATGCTCATTTGAGAAAGCTGATAAAACTGCTACTCTCCTTGGGCTAAAATTGAGCATAGTGTATAATTTTGAAAATGGGTCTTAGGTCTGATAGTCTGACCCCATTTTTCATTTGTTTTTAGGTATTTGATCTTGTGCGCAAGGAATTATGGTATAAGCCAGACCTGTATCTGTATGCTGACATGGTACTGATGTTGGGAAAGAACAAACTAATTCATCAGGTCGAATTGCTGTTCTCACAAATGAAAGAGGAGGGTTTAGAGCCCAATACCAGAGTTTGCACCGAGTTATTGTGTGCTTATACAGAAGCTGGCATGACTGAAAAAGCTATAGAGATTTATGAAATGATGAAGCAGCACTCAGGATGTAAGCCAAACGAATTAACATTCACAATTTTGGTTAGCAGTTTAGAAAAAGTTGGAGAGAAAGATGTTGCAAACCTTATTAGAAGGGATGCTGTTGAACACCTGAATCATCCCAAGAAATTTCTGGAAAGTTTAATAGATAAACAAATCACCCATTAATTTATATTCCTTAATTTTATGTGTTTTTCAATTCATTTTATCACAACCAGTGGTGCTTTCATATCAATGATATATGGAGGAGGAGCTAGGTGTTAATAAAAACTTGGAGTTAGATCACCCATTAATTTTTATTCCTTAATTTTGTGTGTTTTTTCAATTCATTTTATCACACTCAGTGGTGCTTTCATAGCAATGATACATGGAGGAGGAGCTAGATGTTAATAAAAACTTGGAGCTAGATGTTAAAAAAACTTTTCCAGCATATCTTAGGATATGTTAAACTGCTGCCCGAAAACAGCCAGTGTGTTGTGGTCAGCCCAGCAGCTGTATAAGATCTTCTTGAAAGTTATGGCTCTGAAACTACCAAGAAACTATTACAGACGCATGCACATTTATAGCACTTTTTTTTTTTTTGGCTGGGTCATTTATAGCACTTTTGTTGTTGAAAGTTTCACAAAGTATTAGAAGCATATATCAAAAGACATGATTAGATGTAAAGCCATATGTTAAGTGGTCATAAAAATCATTGTGCACTTGGTAATCAGAAACTTGTCTTTGGCAGTGTTGCTCTGCTTTCCATTTTTTCTCAATAGACACATTCGTGAGCCATATGTTATCAGGCATGTAAGAAATTGTGGACCAGCATACATTCCTATGTAATAATGACTGGATCTCCAACTAAAACAGAGTCTTGTGATTAAAAGACTATTAATTCCCCATGTTTTTGGTGTTTGGATTTCTCCACACAATTAATATCAAGTATAAATTAATAGTCATTGTTAATCTATAATTATTTAATAGAAATAATAAATAGAATATTATAAACATCTCTCTTAATGCAGTTGCAGACAATCTTTCATAGAAACTTCAAACAAAAAGTTCTAAACAAATAGGGCTTCTCTCGCTATTATTCTCCATTTCTTGCTTGTACAAGCTTTAGAAAAACTTTAAAAATTAGACAAAAGTTTGATTTATTAATTGACTTGCCTGAAGCATATCTAGAGTAACTGTAAATTGCATATTTCCTTTATCTACAAAATATATGATCTAGTGCAAACTTAAAAATTAAGGCTTTGAAGTTCGACTTGTTCTTTATTAGTCCCTTAGTGCATTCATTGGGAACAATGTCAGCCAATGAAATGAGGGATTGCTAGACTCTGACAATTAAAAACAAGCTCCATTAACAACAGTGATTGATGATAGAAACAAAGGTAATTTCAATCATAATAGGTTCCCACTCTGCAAGTTTTCAAAATTCAAACCCCTACTGTTCATGGTGGACTCTGTTGGTGGGGATCTTCCCCCACCGCCTACGGACCCCGTTTTGGACTCTGCGATGCTGACACTGTCTGTCACATCCTCTCCTGGTCCCACGGTGGATCCTCCCTCCGGTTTGACTGTGATTCAGCTTGACGGTTCTTCTTCAGAGAGCTCTCTAGTCACGCCTGTGGTTTCTAAGCCTATATCCGACGTGTTGGTTGTTCATGATAAACAAAATATCTCGAAACCTCTTACTATTAACACGAATCTCAAAGGCTGGAAAAACGTGTTGGTCAGAAACACTGAGATTGTGGACCCCAACATCGTCCCTGTCTACTCGCAAATTGAGGAGGGAATGTCTTTAGAGCTCTTGGACGTTGTTTTGGACCGCATTTTGCAGATCATGGCTAATGCTCTGGTGGGAAAATTCTTCTCCTTGTTCCCCATGGTGGAGATGGTTAGAAAATGGGTCAAGGACAAATGGAAACTGAAAGGGAGTGTTTCTGTTAGCGTCATGCCTGGAGCCCTCTTCCTCTTCAAATTCACTGCTGAGGAGGATGTCGTTCTTGTCCTCTCTGGCTGCTGGTCCTATGGTCGAAACAATCTTTCCCTTTGTCGTTGGAAGGCTAGTTTTGACCCAGCGGTTGACTTACAGAAAACTGCTCCGGTTTGGGTTCGGCTCCCAGGGCTCCCCCTTGAATACTGGGATGGGATGAGTCCATCTTTAAATGGATTGGGAATTCCTTTGGTCATTTTGTTGGTGTTGATGAAATCACCATAACCAAATTGTGCTTGGTCTATGCTCGTTTCTGTGTTCAAGCTATTGTGAGCATGACTCTCCCCAACTTTATAACCCTCAAATCTAGGCTTAGTAGCTGGACTCAAGCCCTTGTTTATGAAAATGCCACCTTTTTCCGTCAAAAATGCCGCAAAACTGGGCATATCATTTCTCAATGTAAAGCTCCGGCTCCCTTGCCTCTTAAGCTTAAGGGCCCGACCCTGGTTGAAAGCCTTGTGCCAAATGTTCTTCCTATTTATCAAGACCCGATTGTGGGGCATGTTGTGGCTCCTACTCCTAGCCCAGACTTGCCCCCCCTACAGTTGAGGACCCAGTTATGGAAGAATACCTCTTTGCTGAGAGTATTATCAACCTTCTCAAATCTCCTGCAAAGCATGTGGATAGAGCCTCTAAATTGGCCCTGAAGGAACAATGCATCTCCTCGACAGCCAGCTCGGTTTCACTAGTTGATCAACTAGAAGATGGCGAGATTGCGAGGGAACCCACTCTCGCCTCGGAGACAACTCGCTCCCCGATGGTGTTATCTCATCCCACTCTGAACCAGGGTATCCTCTCCCCTAGTGCTCCTGGTGTGTCATCCAACGGTTACATGACTCCTGTTGACAAGGGCTGGATTACTCAAAGACGCAAAACCGGAAACGCAAAGTCTGATGTTGGGACAGATCTTAAAGCGGGCCAGCCATCTCAGAGACTATCGAGACAAAAGGAAGCAGCAAGGGATATTGTCAATGGCAGGCAACGGACCTTGGAGACGTCCATAAAAGGTAAGAAATGAAGGTCCTCTCATGGAACATGAGGAGTCTCAACAACCCCCAAAAGAAACATGCTCTTAAGAAGCGTATTTTTGAAAATAAAATTATGGTTCTTCTACTCCAAGAAGTTAAGATGTCTATGTCTTCCTTTTCCCTTGTTGCTGGGAAAATTTGGCCTGGTGCTAAGTTTGTTATCAATGATGCTACTAGAGCCTCTGGTGGCTTGGTTACCATGTGGGACCCCTCCCATTTTTTTGGCAGTCTTCTCTCCTCCTCGGCCAACCTTTTGGTCTCTGAACTCTCTTCCTTGATGGACTCCTGCCTTCTTGTTAATGTTTATGCCCCCAATGTCAGATCGGGTAGACTAAATCTCTGGAACGACAAAAGTGCTCTAATACAAAATAATGCCAATGCCCACTGGTTGATTGCGGGTGATTTCAACTCTCCTCTGATCCCCTCTGAGAAGTTGGGGGGCCTCCTAGAGTACTCTGACAACATGACTGATCTTGCTGACTTCATTTGAAGGAATGGGTTAATGGATGTGGAACTAATGGGGCAAAAATTCACCTGGTCCAATCTTAGGAAGGGAAAGGATCTTATTCAGGTCAGACTTGACAAATTTCTCATCTCGAGCAATTGGGGAATTGGTCCCTCCTTGAAGCTCACTGCCCTCCCCAGAACGGTCTCTGACCACAAACCCCTGGTCCTTTGGAATACCACAAATGCTGCAAGGAAAAATCATCCTTTTCGGTATGAAATTGTGTGGAACTCTCATCTAGAGTTCAATGATTGCATTAAAAGATGGTGGAGCACCTGCATCCCTGGCACACCTATGTTCCAGATTGCCTAGAAGCTTAATTTGGTCAAAAGGAACGTCTGGGGTTAGAATAAATATACCTTCGAGGATATCTTCAGGCAAAAAAAGGAGCTTAATAGTAAACTGACTGCAATCCAAGAGCACATTGATCAAGGTGGCTCCCTTGAAGCTACCCATATGGAGGAGGCTGCTCTCCGCAGAAAATGGAAGGAAAACTCCCACAAAGAAGAACTCTACTGGAAACAGAAATCCAAGGTTCAATGGCTCAAAGAGGGTGACAAGAATACGACTTTCTTTTATAGATTTGCTATTATCCACAGGCGTAGAAACCACATCTCCTCCCTCTTGGATGATAACAATCAAGAGGTCAATGATGAGGATAGTTTGAGTAGACTGACTACTAACTATTTTGCCACTTTGTTTAGGGAAGATGGTGACTCTGGGGCCCTTGCTGGGGAGGATCTTCCCAACTGCCTCCCACCACCCCTCTTGGTGGAAGATAACAACCTCATTTTGGCCCTTGTTTCTGAGGATGAAGTCAAGTCCGCGGTTTTTGCTATGGGTTCCTTCAAAGCCCTTGGGTCCTGATGGTTTCCCCCCAACTTTTTTCCAAGATTTCTGGGATGTGGTGGGCCCTGATGTTGTTCTGGCCAGTAGGGATTTTTTTAGATTTGGAAGGCTTCTCAACAAGCTCAATTACACCTTCATTGCACTTGTCCCTAAAATTCAGGAGGCATCCAGTCTCAAGGACTTCCGTCCCATCAATCTCTGCAACACTATTTATAAAATCTTCAGCAAAGTTCTTGTTAATAGGCTCAAACCTTTCTTGGATCCTCTGATTAGCCCTTCCCAGAAGGGTTTTGTCCCGAGTAGACAGATTCTTGATGCGGTCATCTCTACTCATGAGATTATTCACTCCATGGACAAGTGTCATCAGCTGGGGATGGTGCTCAAGCTTGACATCTCCAAGGCTTATGATAGAGTCAACCGAAACTTCCTTTTCAAAGTTCTCAAAGCTATGGGTTTTGGAGATAAACTCATCAAACTTATTGGGGAATGCATATCTATGGTCACCTACTCTGTGCTTCTCAACGGGAGCCCCCTGGAGAAGTTCAGGGTCTCCAGAAGGTCTGCGACAAGGGGATCCTCTCTCCCCTTACCTTTTCATCATCCTTGTTGAAGTGTTGGCTTCTGACTTGAACTCCATGGTTCGCAGGGGAGGTCTCCTTGGCATCAAACCTGCCTCTACGACGCCTCCTAATGTTCTGCAGTAGTTCGTCAATGACACTATTCTTTTTGGTATCTCTTCTGTGTAGGAAGCTAAGACTTGGAAATCCTTTCTCAACTCCTATGCTCTGGCTTTTGGCCAATACATTAACTATGAGAAGAGCAACATTTACTTCTTTCACACTCATGTCCAACTCCAAGATAAAGTCTATAGAATCCTTGGTTGTCAAAGGGCCTCCCCTTGACTGTCAAAGATGTCTCTAATTCATTCTGGATCTCTATCCTCAAAAGAATGCAGAAGAAGTTGGCTGGTTGGAAATGTAGATTCCTCAGTAGTGCTGGGAAATTGCAGCTGCTCTCCTCCTCTAGGGGATCTCTGTGTACTTTCTCTCCCTTTTTAAGATTTCTGCGGCTATGGCTGCTAAGCTGGAGAATATCCAAAAGACTTTCCTTTGGATGGGAATGGAAGAAAAGAAAGGCTCGCCTTGGTGGGCTGGGACAAAGTTTGTCTTCCGAAGGCCATGGGCGGGTTGGAACCCGCAAGATCTCAAGATTCAATAAGGCCCTTATGACCAAAATTGCCTGTAAGCTTTTGAATAAGGATACAAATTGGAGTAGGATCATTAGGGCCAAATACCTAGGTAATGGGGACTTTTCCTTTGTTCTGAAAGAGGAGGGCCTTCCCAGGGGTTCCAAAATTTGGAACAACATCTTGATCTGCAGGGACCCTTTATCTCATGGTTTGAGGTGGCTTATTGGAAATGGAAGGAATATTCTCTTCTGGGAGGACTGTTGGTTGGGAGAGAAACCCCTTGCTTCTTCCCCCTCCCTTAGAAGGCTCCAAGATGCTACCAAAAGCTTCTTTGGAGAAAGGGTCAATGATTATTTCAGCAACTGCACTTGGAGGGCCTTGGAGGACTGATGCACTGATCATCCCTTCCTCCTCCCTGTACCTAGAGAGCTCCAAAAGCTTTTGGTTGGTATGTTCCTCCCCCTTTTTCCTAGGGAAGATAGATTCATTTGAAAGTGGGACCCTTCTAGAGACTTCTCTGTCAGAACGCCTACACCAGCTTGCTAAGAGAACATGTTTACACCTCTATTTGGAAAGAGGTCTGGAATCCCCAACTCATCCCCAAGGTTAATTTCTTCTGGTGGACTTCTCTTCTCAACAAAATTTTGACCCAAGGCAATTTGGTCAAGCGGGGATTCCAATTCCCTAATAGATGCATCCTCTGCAAAAATGATGAGGAAAGTCCTGCTCATCTCTTCCTCCACTGTACCTTTACTCGGGAGCTCTGGGGGATGGTCTACAACAAGCTCAATATCTGTTGGATTATGAATGGCAATTTGTTAAATTTGTCCCAGGATTTTCGGGGCCCCTCTTCCAACCCCCTTATCCAACAATTGTGGAAGCAAATCCCCCCTCATGTGAGCTAGAGTATCTGGAAGGAAAGGAATGACAGGATATTCAGAGACAAAGAGGCCTTTGTGGAAACTATGTTTGCACGATTCCTTAAGTTGATTCTTTAGAGTATCTTCGTTTCTGAAATTCGGATGGTGTCCAAGCCCCCCTCTACTTGGGACTGGGAAATTGCTAGATGTTGGAACATCCCCCCCTCATTCTCTCTTGTTGACTGCTCTAAGAGACTCCTAAGGCAAAGCACAGTCTAGTCCCCTCGGGCTATACATTTCAAACTCAATTTTGATGGGGCTGTCAGGGGGGTCTAGCTGCTGGTGGAGGGGCTATCAGATCCCATTTGGGGGCCCTTATTGCTACTTATGCGGGTAACCTGAATGGGCATTCCTCTAATCAGGCTGAAGCTATGGCCTTACCCTGGGGAATTCATCTCGCCCTTACGATGGGAATCATGATTATGGACATTGAGGGTGACTCCAGGCTCATCATTGATGTTGTCAAAGAGCGGAATAAGCTTAATTGGACCATTGAGGGAACCATCAGGGACACCCTGAGGCTCATCTCCGGGCTTGACTTGTTTAAAATTATGCATGTCTTTAGGGAAGTCAACAGAGTGGCGAATGCCCTATCGACCATTGGCCTAAATCTCTCAGGGTTGAGATGTTGGAGGAGCCATAATTCCCTCTTGGACCATATTAACTTCCTTGTTCAGGAAGAGAAATCCAAAATTTTTACTAATGATTGAGCTGCTGCCAAGTGTTTTCCTTACTCTCCTCTCTTCCCTTGGGGTAGTTTGGAGATGCTGGTTTCATAATTCAAATTATGAGAATATCCCTTCGATCTTTTTTGATGTGGTGGTGACTTGTTCGACCAGGCTGGCGGTGATGGATGTGTTGCTTAGTTGGCAATTCCTTTGGGCTTACAATGTCATGATGAGGTACGATTGGATTGGTAACGTGTTGGTTGCCGCCGATATTTGCTAGCCCTTCATGCCTCGTAAACAGGAAATCATTTCTAAAAGTGATTTCAATTTTTCCCATGTGCCCAACTTCATGTCTCATTTATTGACACTGGGCTCACACACTTCCCATTATCTTTTCTCGGCTTGCTTCTTGAAGGGTCTCTACAACTTTCTCTGTGATTTTTTTTTATGACTAAAGAAGCTCTATTGGCGGAGGATATGGGGGGTGACAAAGTTAGATATGAACCGTATAATCCAGATGATTTCAAAAATGACCCTCTAGTCTGGAATTTCTGCATTGAAGGAGGGGTTGCCAATTTTTTGGAATGTCTGCAGGGCCACGATGAGCAACTCTCGACTGCTTTTGCCTCCTCCTGGTCTTGGAGGCGTGTCTCGATGGGCGACATTTCCTTTGATGTCTCTGAGAAGACTATTGCCTAGGCTACGAAGTTGACCCTTGACGACCAACGCTGGAAGCGTACCAGCCATGTTGCCAATAGCGAAGGTTTGAAACGATTCTTCCGCAACCGTGAGGAACCTGTCAAACTCCAAGGTGGGTTTTCTCGGGAGGAGCTCAAACACCCGTGGAACATGATCTGCCTTATGATCATGAAGTACTTCACTCTCGAGGGTAGGCACAAGGTATTCTACTACTATCATTTGCCCCTTCTGAATCATTTCCGCAACAATGATTTGCTCTATCTGCCCTTTTATTTACTGCATTCTATTGAAAGCTCTGTTAAAGACATCGTGGATCCCAAGCATGGGGATAATCTACCTCCTTCACCAGGGCCTCATTCACAAGCTGTATAATTCCATGAGGCCCTTTGCCCCCCCCCTGGAACCTCTCTCTCTCTCAACCCCCCATGCCTACTCCTCAGCAGCTTGTCACCTTGTCTATGGCCTTCTCTAGATTTTTCCAGTATCCTCATGAAGGCTTTCCTACGGCCACCATGTCTCTACCTGCTTATGCCTTTGTTGTTTCCTTATCTGCAATCTCCCCCAGTTTGACTCTATTAGCCTCTCCCAGCACTTCCCGCTCCCTGTCCAAGGGCAAAGGCAAAACCCCTGTTAAACGCAAACGTATTGTCTTTGATGACAATTCGTCCTCTAAGGATGCTGAGAATGACAATCCTTCCCCTGATTCTGAGGTTAAAAGGAGATCCTCCAGATTAGCTTCCAAAAGCCGTAAAAAGAAGACCCCTGTGATCGAAAATATTGACTCGGAGGAGGATTCCATTGGGGACAAGGAGGGAGATGACCCTATTACCACTATGGGGGGCCCTGATGGGGATGTTGTGGATGTGGATATGACTAGGGACCCCATGGTTTTGACCATTGTTGGTGCCACTGACACGGGCAATTCTGAGATGCAAACCTAGGACCCTGTTGATGTTAAGGATGCAACCCCTATGAACATGGGCACTGAAGGTGTCATGGGTGAGGAAATTTCTGATAACAAAGCCCTGGACTCTCGTAACTTGGACTCGGATTTAAAGATGGCAAAACAGGTGATGCACTCTCTCCCCCTGATGGGTCTGGGTAATGAAATTGACAGCCCCCCTGCTGAAGATGTGCCCAAGGAGATGGAAAAGACTACAAATGATATGGTTGTTGTGAACCCCCAGGGTGTCCCTACTCTGTAGCAAATGGAAAAGTTGTGCACAAACGTCTTGGACATCACGCAGAGGATTGAGAACTCGAGCCCTGTGCTTGAATTGCAGGCTATCATGGACGATGTCAATCGGCTCAAGAGCAAGATGGAGGCATGGGATGCCCAAATTGCAGGCCTTAACAAATTTCATTTGCAGGTGTTACACAACTCGACGCTCACCCTCTCTCTGCTGAGGGAACGCACTGTGGACACGAAGGAGGATAAGCAAGAGGCTAGGGACTTGTACAAGTTCCTATCCAATGAATGGATCAGTGCCATTGATGCCACTGGGGTGCGAAAGACACCCCTATAGTTTGTTTTTATGTTTTCTGTTTTTTTTGCTTTGTGGTCTTGTTAATAGTTATGCTATGTAAAGGGTTAGTGCCCTTGTTCTCACTGCTTTTTTAATCAAAAACAATGTCAACCAATGAAATAAAATCATATCCTAAAGTCTATGAATTTATTTTATTTAAATCAATTTTTTTCTTTTTATTGTTTTTTCTCATTTGGTGTTCACATTTTTGCCAACACTTTTATTGTTTTTGTACATAAAATTTAAGAAAAATAGTTGTGTCCAATGAAAAATAAGAGAATTAAAAAATTAAAATATTTACTAATGTTGTTCTGTCGAAGATGTTCCCCCAAAGACTTGTGAATAATGAAATGTATTATGTCAAACCATTGTACTACAATTGTAGTTAGTACATAAATGCAACAAATAATAATGAATGATTGTTATTATTATTAAATAGTTTTTATTGTTATAGTCAGTGTGATAAATGAAACAAGTAATTTTTTTTTTATTGTTATTTCTTTTTGAAATTGTGCAACAATTTTTTATTTTTTTTAAATTTTTTTTATGTTTTATAATTGAAATATAGGTTTTATATTTAATTCAAGCTGTAGCAATCAAGTCAATGAGGGCAAATAAATTCTTTTTGATATTTTTAAGTTTCCTTATGTTTTATATTAGAATTTAAATTTATTGTTTAAATTTTAATTTTATATTAAAAATATATATTTCTATTTAGTATTGTATAATTAATTAAACACTTTAAAAATCTTAAAAATGGTAAAATTATTTCTAAATTGTAATAAAATAATATCATATTTAAAAATTAGATCTAAGATTAAGTTTAATATTATATTTACAATAAATTTAATTGTAAATTATAATTAACACTGTATAAATATAATTAGAATAATATAACCTAAAAAAATTAATAATTAGATTTAAGGTTAACTTTATAATTTTTTATAGGTAAGGTTAATTTTATTATTAAAATGATATAAATATAGATTACGTATAATTATAATTTAAAAATTCTTTAATTAAATTAGAAGTATAGTTCTAATTAATTAAAATATATTGAATAACTTTTTAACTTCTTTGCAATTTCTCGCTCGTTATGGACGAAAATAGGGTTATTGGCAAGTGGGCCGATGTGGGCTGGGATGATCTGCCACATGTCCCACAACTGGTCTTCACGAAGGGTAAATGGGTGGATATGGCGGTGCAGAATTGGTTGAGGGCAGACTTCAGAAATTTCAGGGCAGTCTCCAAGTATTTTCTTTTAGAGGTCCAAGCAAGGGGAAATAGGCGGAGTATGGACAGATCAGATGAAGGGCAGAAACGATTTTTGGATCGTAGGCATCTTGGTCAGGGCTCGAGGCAAAAGTTTATTCCAAATCGTTTAAAGGAGCTTCGGGGCAAACGATCTACAGAGCTGGGAGGAAAGTCGTCTTATTCGAAAGTTGTGAAGTTTTCATCTGTAAATGAGGCAATTAGGGTTTCTCGGCTGAACGCTGGTGAAAAGATGATGGACAAACAGTCTAACAGTAACCCGCTTGAGTTATCTTCGTCACATCAAAGGGGGGATAAGGTAAGGGAATCTTCGACATTAGGAAATGAGGATAAGGTAAGTGAAAATCAAATCGGCTCTGATTTAGGAGGTGGGTCTTCGCAGGTATGGGCTCCTGTTCCATACATTGATTTACTTGATTCTTTTGTGGATTTGAAAGCTCGTTGTTTGCATACACATGCTATTTCTGGGGAAATATGGGGGGATGCAACTAGTTTATCTAAATTTCATCATAAATTACAGAAAAAATGGTCTGATATGCAATATTTTCAATTACTCTCTGCAAATGTGTTTATTATTGTTTTCAACTTTTCTTCTATTAGGGATGAAGTTTTAAAATCTTCACATTGCTGGTTTGGTAAAAATTTAGTGTTTGTTTTGGCTTGGAAACCATTTTATGTCCCTGCTTGGTCAAGTTTTAAATTAGTTCCATCCTAGTTTGGCTTGCCCAAATTACCGTTTGAATTTATGGACCCAGAGGTTTTGGAACAAATTGGTAATACTTGTGGTTCTTTCTTATCATCAAGATTTGATTTTATGGAGGGGGAGGTTCTCGTAAAAATTTATGTCCTGACTAACCCTAATAATGTTTTCCCTCGGACCTATATCATTAAATCTCACGAGGGTATCTGGAAACAACCAATTAATAAGTTGGAGAAAGAGTTTGGTAAAACTTCCTTGCAATTGGATGCTCCTTTGCTTATGGATTTTTCTAAATCCTCTATTCTGGATAAGGCAGAACCTGGCTTGGGTAGTAGCGATAATCCATTTCTAGATAAACTGTTAGTTAATTGATCCACAGGGAAAGCTCCTGCTGCTTCTGAGGTTAACCAGGCTATGAGGGATGTTGGGAAGCGAGAGGTTTATGTTGTGTCTCACGATCCAGAGTCTGTAGGGTTATTTACAAGTAAGGATAAGATAGTAACATCTCTCCAGAATGTTGTGGTTTCGGGGGACAACAATATGGATGATCTGCTTCCAAATCTCAATACCTCGAATTCCTTGGTTAATGTCTCTCATTTATTATCACTAAATGATGGTGGTGGGAAGAATCTTGTCTGTTCTGTGAAGCCAAAAGAATACTTAGAGGGTTGTCAGGAGATTGGTCAGATTTTTGCTAAGAATGATGGGGTTGTTTTGGAGTCTAATGTTGGGGCTTCTTCTCTAGGGTTTCCTGATGATGCTACCCTTGCTCAACAAGTCAAAGATTTGGTGTCTAATAATTCTTCGCAGCATGTTGATGTGGATAATAACGCCACCTTAGGAAATAATATTCAGCTGGGGGATATTCCTATTATTGTGCCAGATGAAAATCTAGTTCAACAAGTAAATGATCTTTTTAAAGATCATGAGCATCAAATGGACGAGGACATTATGAATAGGGTTATTTGTTCCATTGAGAATGACTTGGGGGGAATTAAATCGACCCTTCCTATCTCTGCATCTGCTAACTCTTTTGAGGTTTTGGCTTCAACAGAAGTGGGCATCATCGATAATCTAGCCATGACTTCTCCTAAGTCAAGTAAGAGTTTACCAATTGTTCAGACTACTCTAATTAGGGCTTCATCTGTGGTTTCTCCTGGTAGGGGTAGGCCTCCAAAGAATCGAAAGACTCAATTGGAAATTGATGCTGGGATTCAGCAGACTTTGTCTCTTTCTCTTGGTGATGGGAAAGGGAAGCATTCGGTTTCTCTTGGTGACGTTATGAAAGCAAGTGGTACTCCTAAGGGTAAGAGGAGTAAGAGGTTTGTTATCAGTCCTCCTGTGACTAGGTCGGAGGCTATGAAGCGTAATCTTCAAAGTAGTTTTGGAGAAAGGAAGTCTTCTCTGTCTAAAGGAAAGAGGGGAGCCTCAGACTCCCCTTGAGAGCAACGAGAATTATATCTTGGAATGTTAGGGGCTTAAATGCCCCTAACAAGAGGCGCTTAATTAAGTCCCAGATGGACTTAGTTAAGTGTGATATTTTCATGTTGCAAGAGACAAAATTGTCAAAGGAGTCTGCTGATTTGGTTTTTTCTTCTTGGAGAAAGTGGGATTTCCTCTCCTCTCCAGCTTGTGGTGCGTCAGGGGGTTTGGCATTGCTTTGGAATAACTATAACATTGAGGTTGAGCTAGTTGCCTCTGTTGTAAACTGGATGCCAACCTTAGTTAAAAGCAAGCTTTTGAAGGTTAAGTTTTGGCTTTTTAATATTTATGCTCCTTTTGGTATTCAAAGGAAGACTAAATTATGGGAAGAGCTTAAGAGGATTTCCTCCCCTTTAAGGCATAGTCCCTTTATAATCTTTGGGGGACGGGGGGGGAGGGGGGTTGGTGGGTTTAATGCTATCACTGACTTGGGAGAAAAGAAAGTTATTCTTCCTAATAAAAAAATTATGGAGGACTTTAGGATGTTCATTAAGGACATGGGTCTTTTTTATTGTCAGTTTTAGAATGGGATTTTCACATGGACAAATATGCGAAGAAATTTTTCACAGATTGTAGAAAGGTTAGATCGGTTTTTGTTATCAGATGTTTCGATTGATTCAGAGTTTGAATTTTTTTCCTCTATTCTTCTAGTTTCGGGGTCAGATCATTTTCCAATTTCCCTATTCTGGAAGATAAAACTCCTTTTAAGTCACCTTTTAAATTTGAACCTATGTGGTTTAGAGATTATTCCTTTTTGCCTTTGCTCAAAAAATGATGGAGTTCTGCTCCTTATTGCTCTGGATCCCGAATGTTTCAGATTGCTAAGAAGTTAAGTTTTTTTGAAATTGAATATTAGAGAATGAAATATCTTGCATTTTAAGAACATCTTTCAGGAAAAACAAAGGATTCAAGATATGATTGAATGTCTTAATTCACATGTGATTCAACATGGTATGGTGCCACTTGTTTTTGATGAACTAAAATTGCTAAAAGCAGAGCTTGAAGAAGTTTTGACTAGAGAAGAAATCTATTGGAGACAGAAATCGAGGGAGATCTAGCTTTCAGATGGTGATAGAAATACAAAAAAAATTCACTCTTCAACAAAAATTAAGAGAAGTAGAAATAGGATATCTTGTATTGAGTGTCCAAATGGCAAACTTTTAACAAAATAGGAGGATATTGCTTCAGAGGCAGTTAGGTTTTTTAAGTCACTATTATCTTCGGAGCATGGAGATCTTCATAATAACATTTCTTCTAATATCCCTTCTTTGGTATCTTCGGAAGATAATAAAATGTTGATGTCTCCTTTTTCTTTGGATGAAGTTAAGAATGTTGTTTTTGCAATGAACCTTGATAAGGCTCTGGGACCGGATGGTTTTACTCCTTTATTTTTTCAGAAATGCTGGGATTTTGTGGGAAATGATGTTTTATTGGCTCCTAAGGAAGCTAGAAGGAACAAGTCTGTTTTGAAAGAGCTTAATACTACAATGATTGCAATGATTCCTAAAAAAGAGGTTACCAAGACATTTGTTGATTTTCACCCTATTGCTTTATGTAACACTTTGTACAAGATTTTTACCAAGGCTATTTCTTTAAGGTAGGCTAAAATTCTGCCTAGGATCATTTCTTTAGAACAAGGTGGTTTTGTTCCAGGAAGGGAGACAACAGAGGGAGCTATAGTGGCGCGTGAGGTTCTGCATTCTATTTCTACTCAGAGAATCTCAACCATGATCCTCAAATTAGATATGATGAAGGCATATGATAGAGTAGAATGGGGGGCTTTGTGTGTTGTTCTACTTAAATTGGGCTTTTCCAAGGCATGGGTCAAGTGGATTCGTGCTTGTATTTCTTCTACAAGGTTCTCAGTTCTAATTAATGGCTCCCCTTGTGGTTTTTTCTCCTCTTCTGGGGTTTGAGGCAAGGGGATCCCCTATCTCCTTTCTTGTTCATTCTTCTAGCTGAAACGTTTAGTTGGGCTATAAGAGCCGCTAAGCTGGGAGGGCTTTGGAAGGGAATTAGGATTCAGAATGTTCCACAAAGCATTTCCCATTGCTTGTTTGCAGATGATACCTTGTTATTTGGCTAGGCTTCTTTGGGTGAGACAAGAGTGATAAAGGGGATAATACAAAATTATGCATCCTTTTTTGGTTAGAAAGTAAATGTTGATAAGTCAAAGATTTTTTTCCTTCATGCTTCACAATTGGTTCAGGATAGATTGAAGATTTTTTGAGGATTTGCATTTGGAAATCTTCCTTGTTCTTAGCTTGGTATACCTTTCTTCATTAAGCAAGATAAAGTTGTGTTTTGGGATAAGATTATTTCAGTTATCTCTAGAAGGATCCTATCTTGGAATCATAAATGGTTATCTTTGGTTGGTAAGATTGTTCTTATTAAGTCTGTCCTAAATGTTGTTCCTATTTATCCCATGTCTGTTTTGCAGTCTCCGAAAGCAGCTATTGTTAGTTTGCAAGATACTCTTAGGTCCTTCCTTTGGAGTAATAATAAAGATGGTAAGAAGAAACTCCCTCTGGTAGCATGGGATAAAGTTTGCTTGCCTAAAAACCTTGGGGGCACAGGTATAAAGAGTCTGGAAAGTCAGAATTTAGCCTTAGGTGCTAAGCTGGTTTGGAAATTGTATGAGAGACCGTTCTCCTTTTGGGCACAAATTATGTTTGCTAAATATTTAAATAACAGACCAAGAGAGTATGTTTTTCAAGTTTCTAATTTACCATCTGGTTCAGCTATTTGGAAATTTCTATGTAAATGTAGATCAGTGATTTTGCCTCATCTCTCATGGATTGTGCATAATGGTAGAAAGGTCAGGTTTTGGGAGGAAGTTTGGAATGGACATCCCCCTCTGGTGAATTCGAGGGATTGGTCTCCTTTAATTTCCACTCTTTCTTCCCTTTGGGGTGTCTTTGTGGCTGATTATTTTGAAATTGAGTATAGTGGGGATCTTAAGGTGGCAAGATGGAAATCAATTGAGTTTTTAGATATTGATCAAAATGTGAAATTGGAATATGAAAAGATGTTGGGAGAGAGAGTAATAATTCTTTCTGATGATGACAATGAACTTATCTGGACAAGGAATATCTCTGGTAAGTACACAGTTAAGGATGGCTATAATTCTCTCTTGGTTGCTAAAAAATTATCTACTTGGCCATACAAGCTATTTTGGCATATAGCTTGCCTCCCAAAGGCTGGTGCTTTTGCTTGGTTAGCAGTGCAGGACAGGGTCCTTACAAGAATGAGGTTGGACAGATTGGGTATTACTACAGTATTTTCTTGTGTCTTTTGTAATAAAAAGTTAGAATCCTCTGCTCACTTGTTTCTTCACTGTGATTTTGCTTATGCTTGCTGGCAGTGGTTGTTTGAAAAGCTAAATCTATCCTTTGTGATTGGTAAGGATCTCCTTTCCCACTTTAGAGCCTGACCTCTCCTGTTTGCCTCATCTTTCTATGCATGTCTTTGGATTATTTCTCCATCTATTGTGATTTGGAATATTTGGTTAGAGCATAATAATAGGATTTTTAAACAAACAAGCTCTTCCTTGGGTGAGGTTTTATTAAGGATTGAATCTTCCATCTCTGAAGTTTCTTTGTCTTTTATCTATAAGAATTTGGAAAACCTTACCTCTTTTTCTCATTGGGATGGTAGGGTAACTCGAGTCTGGAGGATGTTATCAATTTTACCATCTCATGGATCTATTTTGAATAAGACTAATTCTACAAGTAAGAGAAATTTTGCTTGTTGGAAACCTCCTCCGCAAGGGCACTTGAAATTGAACTTTGATGGTGCTTCTCGTGGGAACCCTGGCCTGGCAGGGGCAGGTATGGTAATTTATGATCATAAGGTAAGATTTATTCAGGCTCGTTGTCATGCGATTGGTTTCAAGTCTAACAATTGTGCAGAATTATTTGCTTTGTCCTTTGGTTTGGATATGGCTATATCTTTGGGAATTAAGGACTTGATAATTGAGGGTGATTCTTTGGTTATTATTCAAAGTGTCATGAAAAAGAAGTTGAATTGTTGGCAATTACAATATATACTTGATCATATTTTGCAAAAAAATAGATTTTTTTTATTCCTTCTTGATTTCCCTATGTTATAGAGAAGTGAATAAGATTGCAGATTTCTTGGCTAACTTAGCCATTGACAGTGATGCTAATATACGGGAGGTAAGTGTGGATGAGATCCCTTCCTCGGTTTTGGAATATTTGAAGTAAAGGAGGTAAGCTTACATGGTAAATGTAATGGTTATCTTCTGATGTAACCAATAAGGATGGATAGTGGTAATAGTTTGGGCATAGTTGTAGTCTTCATCAACCTCCTTATTGGGTGTGGCTTTTCTTTCGTATGTGACATTGAGGAGGGTGTTCGCCTTATGAGAACTCCCTTGTTAATGGCATATTCGGCAAAAATTTCTACATGGAACAAGGAGGGTGTGGGGTCTGCAATTGTGTGCCTGATTGGTTTGGCATGTTTTTTGTTCTGTATAAGTCTGGTGTGGTTTTCATTTCATATTTAATTGGTCTGTTATTATAAAGTTGCTTTGAGTACTCGGGGTTGTTTAGTGTATCTTTCTGGAAGTACTCATTACATGTTATTGTTTGTTGTTTTGTGCGGGCAATTTCCTTTAATCATTTCTTGGTGTTGGGGTTGTGTGTTAATCATGTTCGGTTAAGTTGGGAGGGATGTCTTGGGTATCTTTGCTCGTGCGTTCTCCTTGTTTGGTCATTCACTGATGATTACAGTGACGTGCTAGTTTGCTTCATTTCTGGGTTTTCAGTGAGAATTGTAGTTTCGTGGCATGCTCGTTTCCACTTTGTATTGGGTAATTTCACGTTGCCAGCCTATTGCTTGATCTTCTGTCATCATATTTCGGGGATGCGCCTTGCACACTTGTGGAGGTTTCTACGATTTTTTATAATGCTCCTTTGTGTGAATGGTATATATGGAAGTTTTGTGGTTGGTTTTTATTTCTCTCTTTTTTTTGTCATTGTGTATTATATGTCAAAATGTTCTATTTCGTTTGGAAGATCTTGGTTCGGGTTGGTGGCTGGTGGCTATCCTTCAGATCTTGGAATCTATAGATCAATTGGTATCTGAGTTGGCTCTTTCTTTTGTTGCTTTTTTCTTGGATTGTTTTGTGGTCTTTTATGTGGATTGGGTTTATTTTGGCTCCACGAGAACTTCAGCATCCTCTCTTTCTCCTCATTTGGGTTCTGCTGTGCTTGATCACAATGTTTATTTTGGCAGGGTCTCTGATTATGGTTTCCTTTCTGCTATGTGGTATCATTCTAACCAGTGGTTTGGAGAATTGTGTTTCATAGACATGGGTGATTCAGACTGGTGTTTTTTTTGGCAGCAATGGCTATGCATCCTTCTGAGATCATACTTTAATCTTCCTTCTATATGCTTATGTTGGCAGCTTCCTTTATATCTAATGCGGCTTATGTAATTGGGATGGGTTTTTTGATGTACTATGCCAATGGGCATTTTGTATCGGGTAGAATAGGCTTGTGTTACTTAAGCAATACTGAAGGGTTTTCTTACTGGTTCTTTTCCTTCAGTGCTTTTTGAACAAGACATTGTAAAAAACTTTTAAAAATTAATATAGTTCAGTGGTTCTATCCACTTTTATCAAAAACAAATAAAATTAAAATATATTGAATTATAAATTAAAATAAAAATCAATTTAGAATTACAGTTACAATTAAAACTATATAGATTATTTTAATTATATAATTATTTAATTTTAGGGTTCTAATATATATAAAATATTTTTCTAAGTTCTCAATTTTTATTTCATAATTCAAAATAATTATAAATATTTTAATAAAATATATCATAAAATTAATCTTAATTAATACTTAATTTAAATTTCATAATTATTTAAAATCTTTTAATTAAATAATTTTTCATTCAAGATAGGGAATTATAATTAATAATGTTAAGATTAGAGAATTTTGTAAATAACAATTGCCAACCTCTCTAATTGTAACTAATTCATGATTACACATTCTACATATACACAACTTTCGATAGAATTTATACATATAACATTCAATATATAAATAGTAATATTTTTATAGATTATATTTTATATAATGTAAATCATTTAAAAAATCAAAATAATATTATAGTTACATTTATTATTTAATATTTTATAATTTTTAACATTAATGTTTATATTTAATTAATATTATCAATGAAATGTAGATTATTGATAGAGACCTCCTCACCTTTCCACTATTTCAACCACTCTAGATTTTTCAAAAAGAAAAATTGGCTTGCTTTCCACATGAACCCTATGAAGCCCTATGATGAACACCATAGCAACCAAGAAAGTGCAAGCCTCAGCCATTTTCACTACAAAAATAGTATCTATGTTTATTTGGGTTTATTTTATTCTTTTACCCATTGATCCTATGTTATCTTAACACATTGGAGTTGATATTTTGGGTTCATGCTTATTGTATTGTTGGGTAGATTAATTCCATGTTTAACTGGGTTTGCGATTCCTTATTGTTGTTTTATATGTTAATCTTGACTCATGCTACAAAAGTATTTAGAATCCTACTATACCAAGCTTGTATGGCAATAGGTAGATAGAACTCTAATGAATGTAACATGGTTCAACTTTGTCCTAGACTATTGCATTTGTTCAAAGAGTTAAGGGGACGTATTAACACACCCATGTATAACATATCCCACAATCATTGCCATCTATGAGACAACATCCTAGATTCAATCATTTTGTCAAAGACCTTGTGTGCTTCCTTTATGCAACCACATTTGACATATATGTCTACAAGTGCATTTTCACAAAGTTGTCTGTCTCATATCAATCCCTTATTATTCCTCCATGCACTTGCTTGTCGTGTACAAAAGCGGTCAAGTTGCAACATGTAGGAAGAACATTGGAAAAGGTAATTGAGTTTTTCTTCAAACTAGTTAGCTGCATTTATCAAAAACTCTTCAGAGACTCTTCAAATTTCCCATTTTGTGCATATCCAACAATCATTGCATTCCACAAACTTTTATTTCTCTTTGGCATTTTCTAAAGCAACTTCATTGTCTCATCAACATACCCATTTTGTGCATAGGTGCTCCAAGCAACAATGTCTCATTAAGGAATCCTCCTAAAGAGCTTTCGAGCCTCTTCTAAGACTCCATTATGTACATATCTTCCCATGAGTTCATTCCATGATATTTTGTCAAACACCTCACACAAATTGTAGAATAGGGATGTTCTCTAGTAAAAAATCTAAACCTATTCTAAGAACAAAGAAAACATTCAAATCAAGTTTGTAACAATATATATAGTGTTGATTAACATATTACCCCAAAATTAATGCATGATATACTTTATTTCCCTCAAATAAGTAGTTAGATACAATATATTCTTAAGTACATGTTGGGGCCAAAGCACAAAGGTGTGTCACACCTGGAGCCAACTCGGGCATGTCCAACTGAACTCAGTTCGACCGGACTTCTTGGGTGTCACATGGCCCCTTTTGTTCGGCCAAACTTAGTTCGGTCGGACAAAAGTCTTTATAAACCCAAAATTCGGCCGAACCCGCTCATTTGCACTGTGTGTTGCTTGGGAGTTTGACTGAACACAAGAAGAGCTTAACTCCAACCCCTTTTGGCCAAGTAGGTTTTTTTATTTTTTTTTGTTTTGTAGTTATAATTTAAAATATTAATTTATTTATTTTTTTGTTAGCGTATTTATAATTAAAAAAATATTTTTTCTTTTTTTTTTTGGTAGTAATAATTAAAAAATTTATTTATTTATTGTTTTAAAACATTAGGAAAATTAAACTTACCAAAATTTAAAAACATAGACACATACACACATACACACCGAAATCAAACTTACCAAAATTAAACATACACACATACACACACCCATACAAACATATGCATGCACCCATAAACCCTAAACCCTACACACACATACGCCCAAACACACACACATATGCACACCTTACACCCTAAATCGTACACACACGTTCACCTTGTTGGCAAATGCACACTCCAATGAGAAATTGTAGGTGATTGAAGGTATTGTCATTGATGGCAACCTTACAATCATATGATACCGGCAGGCAGACACAAGCACTGGCACCGACAGACTCTACACCAGCATACAGAACACCGACACCGAAAAGGAAGAATACCGACACCCCGACCGACAACAATTTTGTATAAATATATTTTGTAATTAATTGTAAAATCTTTTGTAAGCCGACATGACGGATTGTAATATGACTCATATATGTATGAGTTCATTGTAGATCATTTAGGATATGATATGATGCGAAATATGAATAGAAGGTAGCAGACCTAATATGCGAATTAGTGGTTAAGGGTTTACGTATGTAGCAAAGCTTAAACTAGTACTGAATCTGGCATAGCAGATGCTAATCTAAAGCAGTACAAGACATTGGATTTGTATAATCCATTTTTGTAAGTCAGTGTGACTTCCTTTGTAACTGAGAAGTGAGCTCTAGGCACTTGGCCTTCTTGCATGTGCAGGCCCCTATTGTAGCAGTAATATTCTCTTATTGGCCAGTAAGCGAATATTGTGGGTCACAAATCCCACCAAAGTTTTTCCCACACTGGGTTTCCTTGTTAAAATATTGTGTTATGGTGTGTTTTTCATGTTGTGGTTGTTATTCTTATTTGCTGCATTATTGCTGGTTTATCGGTACACAGTTTTAATATGCTTTTCATGTTATAAGTTAAGAAAATATTATTACTGGTCAGATACTGATTCACCCCCCCCCCCCACCCCTCTCAGTATCTTTGGGAATCCTAACAATTGGTATCAGATTCTGGTCCTCTATTTTCAAAAGCCTAACAACTTGAGGAAGATCTTGTCACCGGTAGAGATGGAAAACTTGAGAAAACAATTGGAAACAACTCTTTCAGACTATGATACAGAAAAAGTAAAGAATATCAAACTTGAGGATGATCTGAAGGTTGCTCAGGATATTATTCAAGGACTTCAAGAAAATTACACTATAGCAAGGAATAAAAGAAGAGAACTTTGTGAGAAGATGCAGAAAGAGGAAAATGAAAAGGAAACTCTTAATGATCTGGTGAACCAACTAAGACAAGATAACAGTACAATGAAGAATGAGATGCAAGATATGACTATGAGATTTTGTAAAGAAATTGAAGACAAAAAGAAGAATGAAGATGACTTGACTAGAAGACTAAATGATGTCGGAAATGAAAACACAAGACTCAGTCATGAAAATGATATGTTGAAGACAAATTTGATGCACACACAAAATGACAGAACTGAACCCATGAGACAGAAAGGAATCTTGGAGAATGAACTGACTGCTGCAAATCAACACAAAGAGAAATTCAAGAAAAGTTCAGAAGAACTTGTTGACATGTTGAAGAATCAGAAACCTAATGGTGATACAAATGGCCTTGGCTTTGAAACTGATGAAAGCTCTGGTACTGCAGACAATCATGATCATAGTAAACCGGTAAGACAACCTAATGCTTACAAATTCAATAGGAAATGCTTTAACTGTAACAAGTATGGTCATAGAGAAAATCAGTGTAGATCTAGAAATTATCAGAACACTAATACACCCACCAGTCAATGTTCTAAATGCAACAAAGTTGGTCATAACTCAGAAAATTGCAGAATGAATGTAAGATGTTATGTTTGTAGAAGATTTGGACATCTATCTAATCAATGCAGAACACATATCGGCATAGGATATGGGACAGCCATTCAAAAAAAATAATGTGACTTGTTATGCTTGTAACAAAATTGGACATATTGCAAAATTTTGTAGAAGCAAGTCCCCACTGGAAAATAACAAAGGTCCTAGCTTGCAAGGTAAAGAAAAGGTTGAAGAGGTAAAGCAAGAATTCTCAAAACAATGGATCAGAAAGTCAAATCAAAATGTTAATGGGAATACCCCTCCACCGGTAGAACAAAGTAACACTCCATCAGTAGGAGACTCCTCATCTAACTGAAGGAAAATCATTTGGGGGTTTAGCAACAAATTGAAAAACATGCTATTATACCCTCGGTTGATGGTAAGAAGTTTAAATTACTTCTATACCGGTTGATGAGTTAAGTTGTGACTTAACCGGCAAGCATTAAATGCGGTAGTTGAAGAAAATAACATTATAAAGCAAGTGTTTTGGCTCCTTTTCCATTCACCAAGCATTCAAATCTTCGAGAGCGCGAAAATTCCCGAGCAAAGGCATCCTTAGCGAAGAAGTGAAGCAATTCATCAAGCACTCATCCTTAAGGCAGATTGAGGTATTTATAATTATGGCTTCTTTATCCACTCTTGAATTCATTGCAAACCCTACTATGATTGAGGTTGTTAAGCGCCCTAGACCCGTATTCAAACTGGTTCCCGAAATTGCAAAGAAAGATGATAGCATAGGTGCATTTTCTCAAATTCCTAAGGGAGTAGTATATGCTGAAAACCCTAGGATATACATACATTGTCATATAGAGGAATTAGGTGATGATGAGATCAAAAACATGTATAGAACTGTGATTTGTGATGAAGATGGTAATGTCAAGACGGAACACAAGATAGTAGAAACCCTAGGCTTTGTGGATATTCTTAGTATTCCTGATTTTCCTGAGGATATTATAAGAATTGTGCTAAGCAAAGTTCATGGTGAATTCTTCTGGTTGGATTCAATCCATAAAATCACCAAGGAAGCCGTTAAAGTAGTAACAGGGTTACCTTCCACCGGTCTCAAATGACACAGTGATGGATTTAACTGATGCAACCTTTGACAAAAGGTCTCTAAGGGTAAATGATGTAAAGGACATCAATGTCATATTTGTTAGTATGATTTTAGGGTACAAAGCCACACATGCAAATAGGTTGAACTCAGTTTCTAGCCTATGTATTAAAAGTGCATATGACATGGTTAATGATAGTGCTAGAATAGATGTGTGCGAATGGCTCAAAGATGAATCGATAGACAATCTAAAGAAAATTAAAGGAGATAAGAAAGGAACCTTTAGATTTGGAAATTTGCTTGTTTGCCTAATGTTGTATATTACTAAGCAAGTACCCGGTATTGGTAGAAGAGATTTTGGCTTTGATATACCGGTAGGAAAGCAATTATTGGATCTATTGAACAACATGAGAGAAGACAGAGAGAAAAACTTAAATGAACATTTTCAAGCACTAAAAGATCGAATGAAGACAAGGATAAGACTGTCACAGGCTATTGTGGACAAATATCAGAAAGAAATTTGTTTTGTAATCAAGAAAGATGAAATCTGGATGGAGGTACTTGTCCCTAGAACTATCTGGGTAACTAAAATGGGCTATGAGACAGATGATAACATTATTGAAACTTATGCAAAAGCCCTCCTTGAAGCACCAAAGGAACCCACTGAGAGTATGGAGACTCCACTTGAGGATACTAATCCTGAATCTGAAATTTTGTACACTGTAAATATAGATACTCAAGAAGTAAATGTTGTGGTTTACAGAGAAACCACTGAGGATAAGAGGGAAGAAGTGACTACTAAGTCACCGGCTACGGATGTTGAGGTTAAGGTTAATGATACAGTAAAAATAAGCACAGAAAAACCTACTCAGACAAAGCAACTGGCATAAGACACCACTGGTAAACCATTAGAGAAACCGATAGATAAAACTAAAAAAAATCAGGAGAACCGGCAATGGACAGTGCAGAGGTACAAACAAAGAAACCGGAAGTGCATACAGAGACAGATTGAGAAACTGGTTGTTAAGAGCTCAGAAAAACCTTCTGAGATACAGATTGAAAAACCGGAATTGAAGCAGGTTGAGACACAAGTTCAGACAAAAATAGTGCCACCGGCCAAAACTGAAAAGCCCAAACCTTTGTTTGTAGAAATACAAACACAGATTGACCTACCATAGGTCGAATCAAGCAAGGTGATTACTACAACCGACAGTATGGATGTTGTGAAAATAGTTGGATAGACATCTGGTACTTCCATAGCAGAATTCCGACCTACAAATGTGACAGAGGTCTTATTGAATTCAATAAAGAAGATCACGGAGTGCAATGCACAAGCCTATAAGGCTATAGATGATGCAATCCCTGTTCTTAAACTGGTAGCACCTAAATGCATAGTGGAAAATAAAGATTCTTTAGGTCAACTAGACACATTGTCTAAGTTCATCACCAGCAACATTTTGACAATTGATCAAATAAATGAGGACACATTTAAAGAGAGATTGATTAAGGAAAAAGAGAAATTCTTTGAGGAAATTGTAAAGAAGAACAAGGAGAAAATGGACACCTTATTATTGGATCTCGGAAAAACAATTTTGGATTTTAAGAAAATGTACAAGGATACTTGCAAAACAAACATTTTGACACAGGATATAGATTCAGAGATCAACAAAGCTCAAACTGAAATAAACAATGTTGCTGACAATTTGATAGGTACATCCGATTTATTTTTGGAGATAGAAAAGAAAATTGGAGATCTAGAAGAGAAAATTGAGAAGTTAGAGAAGGACAAAGAGAAATTTAAGGATAAGGCAAAGAGCTTGAAATGTAAACTTGGTCCAAAACTAGACTACCTCATTTCTTTGAGAAAAGAAATTTCTGAGGCTTTGGTTCCTGGACTTAAGACACCGGAAGAGAAAATGCACATACTCACCGGTATAGTTCAGAGAACCCAAGAGGCATTACAGGAAAGCACAAGATTCAACGATAGCCTAAAACTGATTTTGACAGATATATTCTAGACTATAACCCACCGGTTACAAGAATCTAGGCAGGACTCCACTGATAGCGAATGACAACCTTTGCCATTAATGTCAAAGGGGGAGAAGTGAGATGAGAAAAATGATCAGAACAGGACATCATCAACTCAGGGGGAGCATACATTTTTGGGCACACGTTTTGGTATGACAAATTTTGGTAGATTCTTTTTGGACATCTTTTTGGACATTTTTTTATTTTTCTCACGAGTGTTGCCATGAATGCCAAAGGGGGAAATTGTTGGCAAATGCACACTCCAATGAGAAATTGTAGGTGATTGAAGGTATTGTCATTGATGGCAACCTTACAATCATATGATATCGGCAGGCAGACACAGGCACCAACACCGATAGACTCTACACTGACATACAGAACATCGACACCGAAAAGGAAGAATACCGACACCCTGGCCGACAACAATTTTGTATAAATATATTTTGTAATTAATTGTAAAATC
The DNA here is from genome assembly GCF_030272615.1 of Cryptomeria japonica. Taxonomy (NCBI): domain Eukaryota; kingdom Viridiplantae; phylum Streptophyta; class Pinopsida; order Cupressales; family Cupressaceae; genus Cryptomeria; species Cryptomeria japonica. The sequence continues at coordinate 487,243,273 of NC_081411.1, forward strand.
TTTTGTAAGCCGGCATGGTAGATTGTAATATGACTCATATATGTATGAGATCATTGTAGATCATTTAGGATATGATATGATGCGAAATATGAATAGAAGGTAGCAGACCTAATATGCGAATTAGTGGTTAAGGGTTTATGTATGTAGCAGAACTTAAACCGGTACTGAATTTGGCATAGCAGATGCTAATCTGAAGCAGTGCAAGATATTGGATTTGTATAATCCATTTTTGTAAGTCAGTGTGACTTCCTTTGTAACTGAGTAGTGAGCTCTAGGCACTTGGCCTTCTTGCATGTGCAGGCCCCTATTGTAGCAGTAATATTCTCTTATTGGCCAGTAAGTGAATATTGTGGGTCACAAATCCCATCGAGGTTTTTCCCACACCGGGTTTCCTCATTAAAATATTGTGTTATGGTGTGCTTTTCATGTTGTGGTTGTTATTCTTATTTGTTGCATTATTTTTGGTTTACCGATACACAGTTTTAATATGCTTTTCATGTTATAAGTTAAGAAAATATTATTACCGGTCAGATACTGATTCACCCCCCTCTCTCTGTATCTTTGGGAATCCTAACACATCCATGCACACATGCATACACACACCCATAGACACATACACATACATGCATACATACATGTACATGTACATGTACACATACACACACATGCATGCATACATATTCCCATACACACATACACACACCCATACACACATACACATGCATCCATAAACCCTAAACCCTACACACACACATACACCCACCCACACACACACACACACACACATACACACACCCTACACCCTAAACCGTACACACATGCACCCATACACACACATACACACACCCATACACCCATACACAAATATACATGCATGCATATGTACATGTACATGTACACATACACACACATGCATGCATACATACATGTATGTGTATGTGTATGTGTATGTGTATGTGTATGCGTATGTGTACATGTGTACATGTGTATGTGTATGTGTATGTGTATGTGTATGTGTATGCACATACGCCCATACACACATACACACACCCATACACACATACACATGCACCCATAAACCCTAAACCCTACACGCACACATACACCCATACACACATACACATGCACCCATAAACCCTAAACCCTACACACACATACACACACCCTACACCCTAAACCATACACACACATGCATGCATACGTACACGTATGTGTATTCATATGTGTATGTGTATGTGTATGTGTGTATGTGTATGTGTATATGTATGTGTACATGTCTATTCATGTATGTATGTATGCATTTAATTTTAATGTTGCCTTAAATTGAATATTTGAAAATAGTGTGTATGTTGCTTTAATTTTAATGTGCATTTGAATTATTAGAAAATAGTTAGATTAAATAATTAATATTTTCTTTTATTACACATGTACAGATATTTTTCCACATGGATGATCATATGTCAGATGGTAGTGTTCACCCTGAGGGTGCCGACCACACATCTGGACAGTCTGGTCCATACCCTCTACTGATTCACAGCATAGGTCCCGACATAAAGCCGAGACCATTCTTTCCTTGCAGAGGTCCATAGACACCTTTGATACCACCATACTTGCCGCCCTTGCCCATCCTAATAAGGAAAGGGAAAAGGCTATTAGGGATCAACTACTTTCCATGATTGAGACCATCAGGACATGCAATCCTTGTGATGAGATCTCTACTGAATCCTTTTATGCATCCCTTTCTAGGAGTGTGATTGGCACAGTGAAATGGGACACCGTGAACAAGAGTCTTTCTATTACACAAGTCCATACTAGGTTCCATGACTATCAGACACATACATGGAGGATTAGGGTTTATTTAGTCACCAGATGCATTGATCCGATGGTGGCCCCTTTCATTTATCCTAGATGGTTGGCATCTCATGGTAGGTGACCACATAAGGATAAGTTGCCACTCTATTTTTGCAAACAATTGTTTGTAGAATTTCATATGGCCCTAGATGTGGATTATACTAGTATACCAGGGAATGCAAGACAGGGCAGGGGAGGCTTTGTGATAAGTACAGACGACCAAAGGCACTGATGCTCATTAATAAACGATTATTAGTTGGTCCAAACCTTTTGGTTCTACCAAAACATTTGGAGTTAGCATAGGCAGCCGATACAACAACAGATGATACCAAATGAGATATTTACTCTAGCATCACAGAGATTGCCACACAGGTCGGTCAGATGACATCTGATCACATTGGGAGATATCTATTACGGTCCCAGACTACCATTTCACAAGATATAGAGGCGACGTCCAACAATGGCACCGATCCTTACGCCTGTTTGGACATACCATCTCTTGTTGATGCCATTCAGTTGATAGAGGTTGATCCTTTACAACGGATGAGTGTGATGTTGTCCAGTGACCTATTGGATGCATATACAACTCTTGCGACTGTTCTTAGGATCCCACTCGAGGATGCACCGAGAGAGGTGAGACACCTTGTACATGGAGACACTGGTACTGGTGGAGCGTGTCAAGGTGATATGGGGAGAGATGAGGGAGTTCCAGTGCACCCTACAACCCCTCCACCATATACTGATGTTGATCCTTCACCTCCTCAACCTACACCACTTGATCCGACACCGCTGCGGCCTGTGACTTTCACACCTCTCGCTGGAGCTCATGATGACTTTACCAGTCTGCTTGTTCACGGTTTAGAGGATGCAACACTGGATCTAGATGTTGACGAGGTGTCCTTCCATACATCTGAGATCAACATGATTGGGAGAGCCTTGGAGTCTTGTGACGTATACATTATTTTTTCTTTAAGGTCATCATTTATTTAATTTTAAATAGTGGATTTCAACTTTGAAATTATCAATTGATGTAAAAATGAACTTATTAATGATAATCCATTCATCTTCATCATATTCTAGACCATCCACATATAACTCTGCATGTCTATATAAAACTTGTACGAAAATTGCATCCCGCTTAGAATTATAGTATTGACTTTGAATCTTTGTGTGAGGACTGAACATATAGTTCTCAAAGAAGTCTACTATGGAAAGAATACAACCTGGAGGAAAATAATTTTTTGAGATACGAAATTTTTTTGCTTGTCATCTTGTGCCATGACAGTGTAGGATATGTGGATATACCATATTCTGAAATCTACACATGAACTCTTTGTAAGGCAATTCACTCTCTTTTAACATAATTTTTTCTGATTCAGCTCTTGACTTTGTCTGGTATTTTTCATATTCAAATCTTTTCCATAGAACTTGCACTGAAAGATCAGTGGTTTCATTTTGTACAAATTTCTTCAAATCACCACAGTCAACACATGTATTATTTATACATTGTACATTGTATTCATCTGAACCTTCTAATCTATCACATAAAATAGACTTCACAAACTATGATGTACTTGCAGGGATGACTACATTTGGATTACTTTCTGTTGCTTCCTTTTTACATGACTGGAGATGTAGCTGAAATTCAACATGATTTCGACAACAACAAGTATCACGTACCTTATTTATTTGCACAAAACATGGTCGTAATCCCTCAAACATCCTTTGACATATCTTGACATCTGAAAGTTCTTGTTTGAATGCTTCAAATAGTTCGCTTTGTGTTGTGTCTATAAAGTGTTTTTGATGTGCATTTTTTTTACCATCTTCATCTCTAATATGTATAGTGTCTCTTCTATTAGAAGAAACATGAGAGTGACTGGTCCAGTATTCAATAACAAGTTTTCTTACATCTTCAGCAATTCTATCTTTTCAAGGAACCCTACAAATATTGACCCAATTCTTTTCAATATTCTCATCCAACCTGTTTTTTTCCCTAATATATCTCTGGACAGTTCTTCTAGAAACATTCAATAACTGAGCAAATGCTTGAGTTTGTTTTCTATGCGATAATTTCTTACTAGTAATCATAGTCATTAATGCTCTCTAGGTAGCACTTGAATCAGTAGCTCGACTCGTGCTCTCAATACATTTCAGAGCTTCTTGCAAATTTTCAAGCACTATCTGATTTACTGAACCCTTTGATGATTTGTTCTTGTTATCAATACCCAATAACTCCAAAATGACAGTCATTTATTTTCTCCTAATAAAAGTCTGCAAACAATTGTGCCCTTCCAATTTGAGTTTTGTCTTGAAAATATTCATCCCAAATTTTTTTGGAGTGTAATTTTAATGTGCTTTTTGGTACCATATCCTCATCTAAAATCTCATTGAAAAGAGTGTCTTCATCCATCTCCATCAAATTGGCCATACCAAATAAAAAATTTATGGTTTGACTGGGATCAGTTACTTCTCTTTCCTGAATCGGGACTACTTCATCATCAATGGGAAATTGTTCTTGAGCAGGTGTCGTATGTCTTTTTTTGTCTCTTTTATTCGATCATACTTCCATAATCTAGTCCTTTTATTTCCCATTGGACAAACTGTTATTGAGAAGCAATCTGAATCTGTAACTCCGAATACACATGCCCACATGCACACATATGTCAAGTCAATTGGACTCGGCTTTAAATATGTATGTACATGTTTAAGAACTATTGGACACATATCACAACTTTAAATATGCATGTACATGTTTAATAACTATTTGACACACATACACAACTTTAAAATTGCACACACACACACATACATACAAACATACACATACACAGTCATGTTGGTTGAAAATTTTGTACACTTGGAGAAATATACCAAATTATGGTTTCAACCACAGTGTGTGAGTAAAACTCTCCTAATTAAGGGAAGGCTCCCCCTATCTAACTACAACTTTTAAAATAAAATGGGATGGGACATCAGTCTTTCTTTTTCTTTCAAGAAAGCCAATATCCTTTTCTTTTCACAAAAAAATGATAGCGATTTATCATAAAACAACAATAACAACTTTTTGAAATGAAATGAGAGAAAGGAAATGAAGTTTCTTGAAAGCTCAAAGACTTCTGTCACTTCCTTCGGGACGATACAACAATATCAAGCTCAAAGACTTGATTATGTGAAGTCCTATCTACCCTTTTCTATACTAATTTTATTAAGAACAAATTATAACAGCACAAAGATTGAAATATCTTATCCTTTCTACGCAAGACATCAAGAAAAAGTGTGAGCTCAAAGACTCGCAACTATTTCTCATAAAATCTACTTACTTCTAAACTCTGTTAAGAACAAGTGTAAGCACAAAGTCTTGTAACTTTTTACCAATAGAACTTCTACTTTAACTAAATTAATCTCCAATACTTGCAACTCAAAGACTGCAAATCAGAGTCGATTAAGTTCTCAAAGAAACACTTGCAAGAAAGGTAATATGGAACACAAACTCAAGAATGTAGCACAAAGACTCAAAGCTTGAGCAATTTTCTTCTATTCCTTTCAATTCTTCAATTTACACATAAATGCTCAAAGACTTCTTTGTTGCAAATTTGGAAGAATTTTTGCTTGCTTTCCAAAAGATAAAAATTACAATAGACCCCTCAAGTATTTATAGAAGAGGAGTCATGAGAAAAAGGTGGGAGGATCCCAACTAACTTGAGAAATTCTCTCAACCATCAAGACTTATTCAATAACTAACTATGACTTATTCCAACTACAGTCCTAATTGAACACAACTTGTAGTTGTTTTACATGTAATTACAAAAGTGCAAGTAATGAGTTAACTTGCAATTACAAAGTTTTTTTTTTTACATGTAACTTGTGAAAACAAAATTACAAATACATAACTAAAACTATTCCATGTGTCTAAAGATGCGACTCTAACTGCATCATCCTTTGTCTGTGATGATCTTCATGTCGCTTCAGGATGCTAGAACTTGAAGTATTCTGGATTGGTAAAGACATCTTGAACCGGAATGAGAACTTGCATCCTTGTCTTCTTGCTTGGGGTAGTACTGTTTTTTCAGGAGGGAAAGGGTTGCCTTCCTCTTTTCATGTCATGACCATCTTTGTCTTGAAAGCATTTTATGCTCTTAGCCATGAATTGTTGTTGTATCTCTTCTTTGTATCATCCTCCATTCTTGAAATCTGCTTGCAAAATAAGGCCCATGCCTTAATCCATTGATTTGGTAGATCGTGTGTGCAAACCGGACTGACAAGGGAAGAGATAAATTGATGCAAAAATGGGCTCACAAGTGAATTTCGGGTTCTGGAAGCTGCATTACATGTGTGGGGAAAACAAGAGCATTAACTTGCAATCGTGGAGAACAAACATGCAACTTCATATGTGTAATGGGTAACTACAAGTTTGCACTTGAAATTGGACCTTTAAAACTCATTTTCAAGTGTTTTTTGAGTGCATTTTGGACTAGTTTCGGGTTCTGGATGGCTGACTTCAGGTAGACTTTAAATGGGCAAAATGAATGAAGGTGTGAAATGAGTGGATGAAATGGTGGGAGTGGGGATCTTGATATGAGGGAAATGAAGCTTATGACCAAAAACAACAAGTGCAGATGGTTATGAATGGATTTTTTCCATGTTGATCATATGAAAAATGGGAAGAACTTTTACTTGTAATCAAGTTTTAAAAACCCGATTTTGAAAGGATGAATATTTTCCAATTTAGAAACTTAGAGTTTCACTAAAAGATGATTAAAATATTCCAGCTAAAGGGGAAGATCAATTATTTCCATCCCACTTGTAATCAGGATTTAAAATCCCAAATACAAGTAAAGAGAGAAAATAGGGAAGATCAATGCAATTTGCAAATTGCTTTGCAAACCTGGAACAAAGGGAAAAAATCTCTCACAAAACCGATTTTAGGTAAGAACAAAACAAAACATATAAATATCATGAAGAGAAAGAATCTCTTATAGAAAAAAAGAAGATTCAAACCCTAGCCACGTTTTTGAAAAAATGCCATATGTATCAAAATGCCCGTTAAAAGCATGAATAATCGGTCAAGTAAAGCACCCAACCTCCACGTCTAGGCAAGACAAGCCAAAACGATTTAGGAAAGACAAGATTCGTGGCACCTGAATGAGGCAAATTGTGACATTTTTCAAAAACGTTTTTGTTGTTAAAACACCATAAAACCAGCGATAATGTCTTCCAAATGGCATGAAGAGAGTTGGAAAATGCATGAAAATAGCAAAGAATCCTAAACGCCTTCCTCCTAATATTTCTCCACAAAAATCGGTGGAAATTGTCAACAAAATCCTCCAATATTGCTGGTCAGGTTTTTGGGAAAGAACAACAAGTTTCATTTTACATGTAATAGTGAAAATCGGGTTTTAATTCCCATATTACAAGTTTAAAATGTTACTTTTCTCTCAACAAGGCAAAATCAGGTTTTAGAAATCCAATTGCAAGTTTAAAATTCCTCAATTTACACTTTATGGAGAAAATCAGTTTTTTTGAGCACAATAGCAAGTTTAAAATTATCACTTTATTCCATTTCTAAGCAAAATCGGGTTTTGGAGAGATATGCAAGTTTATAAATAACTTGTAAAGGGAAAATAAAATCCCTACAACAAGTTTTAATAAC
>NC_081411.1:487255776-487260776 GCF_030272615.1 Cryptomeria japonica
CTTGTTGAATACAATTCTTGTTTCAATTATCTATTTATTGCATGTTGCATTGAATTTGTCTTTGCACAAGGTATTAATCTTTACATTCTAGTCTCTATGAGCCTTGGTATTTATTGGGCATACAATCTAATGCCTTCCATCATTGATGCTCATCAGTAAAATTATATTTGTAGTTGCATTTCTATTTTTATTTCCTCTAAAATGCAAGGAGGTATCAACAACAACATATTCTTCATAGTATAATATTGTGAAAATAAATAAGGGTTTCAAGAATTTTTGGGGTCCTAAGCATGAAACAATGTCACAAGGATAATCTTAGATAACTATCTGGCTTGATAGGCAGTCAAGCAATCATTTGATTGTTTTAAGATCCTTATGCTTGCCTTCAACCCTTTCACATTTTACAATATAGTTGATTTATATTGCTAAAAAAATTACTTTGAATGAATGCAAGAAGTGAGTTTAAGTCTTTAAAGGCATACACGTCACGCTACTATAGTGCAATAATTAAAGTGTATCTTGGCTACACTACAAGAGTTAACATTGCATTCTATGTAATATTTTCCGTGTTACCTCATTTTTCCACCTTTTTCCTTTTGTTCTTTAGAGTTGGGGACATTTCTATCAAATTTTACTTATCCAAGCGATGCTATGTTCTCTGTTAAATTACATAATAGTTTAGTTGAAAGAAAATTGCTTATTTTTCAGTTTTTTCTCCTTACTTTTCAAAATGATTATATAATTATTATTTTTTTTTTGTTTTATGTGCTTTAAGTATAGCAGCAGGGGAAGGTCATATAGAAGATACCAATATAGATTACTGACATGTAGCATCTTCTCTCATGTATTAACAATGCAAAAAGCTAATAAAATAGGATAGCGAAGAAAAATGTGTTTAGCAATATGCTATTGGCATTGCATGACTAAAAAATAGTGCTAGTATTAGATTTGATGGAGACTATCCAGTCATCTAAGAGTGATCTACCACAAAATAATTATTTCTTACATTTTAATCAATTATTTCCCTATACTAGTCAAATATTTCAAACATAGAACAAATTTCCTACTTTGACAAAAAGTTTTAAACAAAGAACAAATCTCAAATTTTTAGCAAAAGACAAGGACTATAGCTGCATCACAGCTCTTGTCTAGAGTATTATTAATATAGATAAAAAAATGAAAATAATTTTTTTTTCTCATGAATGAAATTACTAAATCATATGAACATAATAGAAACAACACTTTATGATCAATGAAATACACAAACAAAACAACAATAATACTTTGCCAATATTAGAAGAATAGATTATTTTCAATGCAACATAAGTGAAATGAATGATAGAATTTCTTTTACCAAATTGAGTCACTTTAAGGGGACAATCTTCAAAACCTTAGAATGAGAACAAAATTCAAAGATATGATGGTAAATATTAAATCATTGCCTCCTATTTATAGTATAATTAGCCTATGGTGATTAAATAACCATAATTACCATGAGTGTGCTTATACTTAAATTTAGAAATTATCAGTTGATCCAGTCAAAGATTATGCACACCACAAAAGTCAGCCACTCTGTAATCAGAATAATGGCATTACAGGTCATTATTAAATCAAACACTAATTTCATGTACATGAGATCCTCATGCAATCATTCAACAAGGAGATTGCTTATTCATTTCTTTTATATTAATTGACAAAGTGTACAACACCCACAAAAATTTTAACATGCGAATTCTATTATAGACCACATTTGACTTCAACATCAGCTCAATTTTAGTGTATACCATGATTTTTAGTTTCTATGAATGGTTGTTTCTCTGAGTTTTAATTCATGTACATTAATTAATAATGACAAGGCAATGGGACTCTTAAAACACACACATTTATTCCTATATATTTGTTAAGATCCACACAATACACAAAGACCTCTACGTATTTGATAGTATAGAAAAGAACAATAATTTTCAATAAAGTTCATTGCTTTCGACTTTTCATTCTTTAAATTGTTTTTTAATTGTCAAAGCATTTTATTAGTTGCAAGCTAAGTTGTTAGGTGTTTCCCTAAAGGTTTTTGCACCTATATCAAGTTTCTTGTGCTATTAGTATTGATTCGTGTGTCTCTTAGGTTCTATTATTTTGGGTAGTTGGTTATCATTAAATTATAGTTATTAAAGCAATATAGGATTAGGTATAATCCATTTTGAAACTAAACTTTCTTACAAATGGCAAACCCTCAAGTACATTATCTGACACAATGTCATGAAATTCTTCTAATAGATCTTATATTTCTACTAGTATCTCTTTATCTTCTTCTTTATCAACTCTAGAAATCAATGCATAACGCACTTGTGCTTTATACCTGTAATGCTCGCCAAAATATCTAAGAGAAAATAGCTAAACTAACCAACAAATAGAGATAATTTTTTTTTAAGACATTAACTAATGCGACACAACAACTATCATTATTCCAAATCATAGATTAACATCACATGAATGCATATAACATCATGAACATAACCATACCCATATCGACACATAACACAAGTAGAAATAATATCATAACAATTATCATCTCAATGCTTACATCTAATCTTTCATTCACCCATTCACTTTCTCCCTAGGGTATCTTAATGTCACTACTTACAAAATCATTTTAACACATCCATATCATTGAATCATTAACATCCATATCATTTAAGTTCTACTCAATTACTTTCTTCATGTCTTGAGATTATGAGCTATCAAATGCATATCTGCATAACCCCATTAACTTTCTAAGTTCATTTTAAAGCACCAAATCAAACATTTTCTAATCCCCATATCTTCCACTATTCATCTATCACATCATGAATCTATATATATTCTTCCCCTACAAATGGAACTAGATTATTTCCTTCAGAATATCCATTGCACAATTCATCAAGATTACTATTCATATACATAAGCAAGTATTAATCTTCTTTCCAATTTGGATCTCATGCTACTAGATCAATTCAAAATCCATTTGATACAACAAGAATGCACATAACCTAATCATTCAATTACCTAATCCAACATAAGATCTCAATCTTAGCATAATGAACATTCTTACAACATGAACCATACAATGAAAACATCATCTTATTCCATTACATGATCATAGTCTCTATATCATCATCTCCTATTACATAAGAAAACATGGCATAAGAATACATAATCTCTCTTACATTTATAATGTCATCATGATACAATATACTAGATCGCAACACCTAGGAATCAACTCCGCATAATGAAGAATCATAGTTTCCATACAAATCTATAACTGCTCATTCATTTCCATATTCCAAAGATAACTAACATAAGGATTAACATCTTTCAAATCAAGGCATACAAGATCGCTAACATAACCACTACCGTCAACAAGATATATACAAGATAATTCCATTTGTATCAATCAGTCTTTAAATTTCCCTCTAATCTAGAATTACATACACATTGAATATCCATTTACAACAATCTCATCCAATACATCTCATTCTGAAATCAACCTACTACAAGTCCTAATACATATGTTCACAAGATACTAATTACATATTCTTCTTTACTATTACATATTTCTTGTGTTACAAACCACATGATATCAATTCCAATTACATAGATTATGCTCCAAGATCCATCCATGTGATGAGATAATATAAATCCATGTCCACGCATGCAAATATCCAATGAAGAACGTCCCAATGGAAGAACGCATCAAACCACCCGACCATGTGAAACCAAATAGGAACCGCCTCCCGTGCTAGGAGATGACATGGGGTTCCAACTCACACTCATGACCTAGACTAACACCTAACAGCCAAGGGACTCAACATGATATCCACAAGATAACAACCAAAAGCAATGTTCAAATTACATCACAAGGCTAATCATAAATCAATAAACTCCCAGAGGCATAATCAACAACAAGGCATAAGGATAATGGACACATGTAGGGAAGAGTGTCATCACATGATATCCTCACAAAGAAGGGGCCATGCCACACCTTGATAGACATGTGGAACCATCTACACCTTGGAGCCGATCAAGGGATATTGGTTTACTGCTCCAATGGTCTTCCTAAGCTCATACAATCAGAAATCCAAAATTCTCAAGTAACATTCGCAGAGATGCCAACCATGATAACACACAACCAAAGCCATTAAATAGAAAAATTAAACAAAAACTATAGAAAATCATCAACCAATCAAAATATTTTATAAAACTATATATTGTATACCCGAAAGATGGTTAATTTGTCAATTAAGAACCAAATAAATAATCATACCAATGAAACATTATACGTAAGGATCTAATAAACAAAACATGTCAAATAAGCCATCCTTCCAAGACGTCCCATTATTCTCTATCTAATAAGATTCTTCAAGTCATGGTTTCTCTCAGATCATTGAGCAACTAACCTTTGGAATGAAAACTCTAAAAATGAGTGATATGTGATAAAATGATCTATATGCAAATGTAATTAAGATCTAGATGGTTACAAATCTTACTAAGATGAATATTTATGCTATGATAATGAAGCTAAACATGTTATGCTAACATGATATATGATATGCCAATGATCAAAATGCTCATAAATATTAAAAGATTATGATTAAAACAAAGAGAGGCAAAGCTAAGATTTGATGACTTTGATAGACTATAACCTAGATGCATAAAAACTTGCGATCCTTGATATTGAGGGAATGAGGCCTATTTATAGAAGAAACGAGCAATTGGATGGTCAAGATTGAATAATCTTAACAAGGGTCAGGATTGCTTGAGAGTTTGGTGATCCTCAATCCATGTTTACAATTTTCACCAGTGAAATGGTGACAATTATCAACATGAGAAGGCTTGAGAGGAAAGAGAAGAGGCATTAAATGCCTGAAGAGACATGAGGGTTACCCTAGGGGGTTCGCTTAGGGTTAAGTTAATGGATAAATCTTTTATCCAGAGGATAAACTCTTGTGTAAGGGTTAAAG